>NC_049192.1:6997500-7015000 GCF_009769625.2 Cygnus olor
GGTTAGGGTTAGGGTTTAGGGTTTAGGGTTAGGATTTTTAGGCCTAGGTTTATGCCTAGTGTTAGGCCTAGGCCTAGGGTTAGACCTACGGTTAGGACTAGACGTAGGTTTAGGCCTAGGCCTAGGGTTAGGCCTAGGGTTAGGGTTAGGGTTAGGGTTAGGGTTACGGTTAGGGTTAGGGTTAGGGTTTAGGGTTTAGGGTTAGGGTTACGGTTAGGGTTAGGGTTAGGGTTAGGGTTAGGGTTAGGGTTAGGGTTTAGGGTTTAGGGTTTAGGGTTTAGGGTTAGGATTTTTAGGCCTAGGTTTAGGCCTAGTGTTAGGCCTAGTCCTAGGCATAGACCTCCGGTTAGGCCTAGGCCTAGGGTTAGGCCTAGGTTTAGGGTTAGGGTTAGGGTTAGCGTTTAGGGTTTTGGGTTAGAATTTTTAGGCCTAGGTTTAGGCCTAGTGTTAGGCCTAGGCCTAGGCATAGACCTACGGTTAGGCCTAGGCCTAGGGTTTGGCAGAGGCCTAGGCCTAGGGCTAGGGTTAGGGTTAGGGTTAGGGTTAGGCCTATGGTTAGGGTTAGGGTTAGGGTTTGGGTTAGGGTTTAGGGTTTTGGGTTTAGGGTTAGGATTTTCAGGCCTAGGTTTATGCCTAGTGTTAGGCCTAGACCTAGGCATAGTCCTACGTTTAGGGCTAGACGAAGGTTTAGGCCTAGGCCTAGGCCTAGGGTTAGGGTTAGGGTTAGGGTTACGGTTAGGGTTAGGGTTAGGGTTAGGGTTTAGTGTTTAGGGTTAGGAATTTTAGGCCTAGCTTTAGGCCTAGTGCTAGGCCTAAGCCTAGGGTTAGGCCTAGGCCTAGTGTTAGGGTTAGGGTTAGGGTTAGGGTTAGGGTTAGGGTTAGGGTTAGGGTTACGGTTAGGGTTAGGGTTTGGGTTACGGTTAGGGTTTAGGGTTTAAGGTTAGGATTTTTAGGCCTAGGTTTATGCCTAGTGTTAGGCCTAGGCCTAGGCCTAGGGTTAGGGTTAGGGTTAGGGTTAGGGTTAGGGTTAGGGTTAGGGGTAGGGTTAGGGTTACGGTTACGGTTAGGGTTAGGGTTTGGGTTAGGGTTAGTGTTTAGGGTTTAAGGTTAGGATTTTTAGGCCTAGGTTTATGCCTAGTGTTAGGCCTAGCCCGCAGGTTAGACCTACATTTAGGACTAGACGTAGGTTTAGGCCTAGGCCTAGGATTAGGCCTAGGGTTAGGGTTAGGGTTAGGGTTAGGGTTAGGGTTTAGGGTTTAGGGTTAGGATTTTTAGGCCTAGGTTTATGCCTAGTGTTAGGCCTAGGCCTAGGGTTAGACCTACGGTTAGGACTAGACGTAGGTGTAGGCCTAGGCCTAGGCCTAGGCCTAGGGTTAGGGTTAGGGTTAGGGTTAGGGTTAGGGTTAGGGTTTAGGGTTTAGGGTTAGGATTTTTAGGCCTAGGTTTATGCCTAGTGTTAGGCCTAGGCCTAGGGTTAGACCTACGGTTAGGCCTAGACGTAGGTTTAGGCCTAGGCCTAGGCCTAGGGTTAGGGTTAGGGTTAGGGTTAGGGTTAGGGTTAGGGTTAGGGTTTAGGGTTTAGGGTTTAGGGTTTAGGGTTAGGATTTTTAGGCCTAGGTTTATGCCTAGTGTTAGGCCTAGGCCTAGGCATAGACCTCCGGTTAGGCCTAGGCCTAGGGTTAGGCCTAGGTTTAGGGTTAGGGTTAGGGTTAGCGTTTAGGGTTTTGGGTTAGAATTTTTAGGCCTAGGTTTAGGCCTAGTGTTAGGCCTAGGCCTAGGCATAGACCTACGGTTAGGCCTAGGCCTAGGGTTTGGCAGAGGCCTAGGCCTAGGGCTAGGGTTAGGGTTAGGGTTAGGGTTAGGCCTATGGTTAGGGTTAGGGTTAGGGTTTGGGTTAGGGTTAGGATTTAGAGTTTAAGTTTAGGATTTTTAGGCTGAGGATTTTAGGAGGGTGGGGCCCCCCCAAAAAAATTGATGGGTCGAAGCCCCAAATTAGGGGAAGGAACCTCAAAATTGTGGGGTCCCCCAAAACTGGGCGGAAGAACTCTAATATTAGGGGGAAACCCAAAAAAGGATGGTGGGGGACTCTAAAATGGGGGGGACCCCCAAAATTGGGTGGGCGAAGCCCCAAATTAGGGGGATTGAACCCCCAAATTGGGGGGAAGAACACTTAAATGGAAGTGTGCAATTCCAGAATTGAACGTGGACCCCCCAGAACTGGGGGCGACTCCCCAAAATTGGGGGGAGACCGCCCCCATAATTGGGGTTAAAGGCCCAGAACTCGGGGGGCGAAGCCCCAAATTAAGCGAAGGAACCTCAAAAATGTGGTGAGAAGCCCAAAATTTGGGGAAAGAACCTTAATGTTAGGGTGGCAGGCCAAAAAAAGATGGTGGGGGACCCCAAAATTGTGGGGGGCTTGGAATTGGGGGGGAATCCTCAAAAATGGAGGGGGAACCCCCAAAATGGAGGGGGAACCCCAAAACTGAGGGGGCGAAGCCCCAAATTAGGGGAAGGAACCCCAAAATTGTGGGGAAGAACCCTGAAATGGAGAGGTAAAAACCCAAAATTGAGGGGAAATCCCCAAGACGGGGGGAAAAAAACCTCCATAAACACAAAACGACAGGTAGAAAGTAACAAAGCAAATAATGGCGTCCTACGGCAAGCAGCGAGGCTCAATTTTCCGGAGAGTGCTGGGAAATGTAGTTCTCAGGCACTGGGCTTCCGGGAGGCCATATTGGCTTCCCAGAGCATGCCGGGAGACGTAGTTTTCCGGCACTGGGCTTCCGGGAGGCCATATTGTTTTCCCAGAGTATGCCGGGAGATGTAGTTTTCCGGCACTCGGGTTCCGGGAGGCCATATTGGTTTCCCAGAGCATGCCGGGAGAAGTAGTTTTCCGGCACTGGGCTTCCGGGAGGCCATATTGGTTTCCCAGAGCATGCCGGGAGACGTAGTTTTCCGGCACTGGGCTTCCGGGAGGCCATATTGGTTTCCCAGAGCATGCCGGGAGATGTAGTTTTCCGGCACTCGGGTTCCGGGAGGCCATATTGGTTTCAGAGAGCATGCCGGGAGACGTAGTTTTCCGACACTGGGCTTCCGGGAGGCCATATTTGTTTCACAGAGCATGCCGGGAGACGTAGTTTTCCGGCACTGGGCTTCCGAGAGGCCATATTGGTTGCCCAGAGCATTCGGGAAATGTAGTTACTGGACATTGAAATTCCCGGAGACCATATTGGATTAGGGTTAGGGTTAGGGTTAGGGTTAGGGTTGGGTTAGGGTTAGGGTAACGGTTAGGGTTAGGGTTTAGGGGTAGGATTTTTAGGCCTAGGTTTAGGCCTAGTGTTAGGCCTAGGCCTAGGGTTAGAGCTATGGTTAGGACTAGACGTAGGTTTAGGCCTAGGCCTAGGCCTAGGGTTAGGGTTAGGGTTAGGGTTAGGGTTTGGGTTAGGGTTAGGGTTAGGGTTAGGGTTTAGGGTTAGGAATTTTAGGCCTAGCTTTAGGCCTAGTGCTAGTCCTAAGCCTAGGGTTAGGCCTAGGCCTAGGGTTAGGCCTAATGTTAGGTTTAGGGTTAGGGTTAGGGTTAGGGTTAGGGTTAGGGTTAGGGTTAGGGTTAGGGTTGGTTAGGGTTAGGGTTAGGGTTACGGTTAGGGTTTGGGTTAGGGTTAGGGTTTAGGGTTTAGGGTTTAGGGTTAGGATTTTTAGGCCTAGGTTTATGCCTAGTGTTAGGCCTAGGCCTAGGCATAGTCCTACGTTTAGGCCTAGACGTAGGTTTAGGCCTAGGCCTAGGCCTAGGATTAGGGTTAGGGTTAGGGTTAGGGTTAGGGTTAGGGTTAGGGTTAGGGTTAGGGTTAGGGTTAGGGTTTAGGGTTTAGGGTTAGGAATTTTAGGCCTAGCTTTAGGCCTAGTGCTAGTCCTAAGCCTAGGGTTAGGCCTAGGCCTAGGGTTAGGCCTAGGGTTAGGGTTAGGGTTAGGGTTAGGGTTAGGGTTAGGGTTACGGTTAGGGTTAGGGTTAGGGTTAGGGTTAGGGTTAGGGTTAGGGTTTAGGGTTTAGGGTTTAGGGTTTAGGGTTAGGATTTTTAGGCCTAGGTTTAGGCCTAGTGTTAGGCCTAGGCCTAGGCATAGACCTCCGGTTAGGCCTAGGCCTAGGGTTAGGCCTAGGTTTAGGGTTAGGGTTAGGGTTAGGGTTATGGTTAGGGTTAGGGTTTAGGTTTTAGGGTTTAGGTTTAGGATTTTTAGGCCTAGGTTTAGGCCTAGTGTTAGGCCTAGGCCTAGGCATAGACCTACGGTTAGGCCTAGGCCTAGGGTTTGGCAGAGGCCTAGGCCTAGGGCTAGGGTTAGGGTTAGGGTTAGGGTTAGGCCTATGGTTAGGGTTAGGGTTAGGGTTTGGGTTAGGGTTTAGGGTTTTGGGTTTAGGGTTAGGATTTTCAGGCCTAGGTTTATGCCTAGTGTTAGGCCTAGACCTAGGCATAGTCCTACGTTTAGGGCTAGACGAAGGTTTAGGCCTAGGCCTAGGCCTAGGGTTAGGGTTAGGGTTAGGGTTAGGGTTACGGTTAGGGTTAGGGTTAGGGTTAGGGTTTAGTGTTTAGGGTTAGGAATTTTAGGCCTAGCTTTAGGCCTAGTGCTAGGCCTAAGCCTAGGGTTAGGCCTAGGCCTAGTGTTAGGGTTAGGGTTAGGGTTAGGGTTAGGGTTAGGGTTAGGGTTAGGGTTACGGTTAGGGTTAGGGTTTGGGTTACGGTTAGGGTTTAGGGTTTAAGGTTAGGATTTTTAGGCCTAGGTTTATGCCTAGTGTTAGGCCTAGGCCTAGGCCTAGGGTTAGGGTTAGGGTTAGGGTTAGGGGTAGGGTTAGGGTTAGGGGTAGGGTTAGGGTTACGGTTACGGTTAGGGTTAGGGTTTGGGTTAGGGTTAGTGTTTAGGGTTTAAGGTTAGGATTTTTAGGCCTAGGTTTATGCCTAGTGTTAGGCCTAGCCCGCAGGTTAGACCTACATTTAGGACTAGACGTAGGTTTAGGCCTAGGCCTAGGATTAGGCCTAGGCCAAGGGTTAGGGTTAGGGTTAGGGTTAGGGTTTAGGGTTTAGGGTTAGGATTTTTAGGCCTAGGTTTATGCCTAGTGTTAGGCCTAGGCCTAGGGTTAGACCTACAGTTAGGACTAGACGTAGGTGTAGGCCTAGGCCTAGGCCTAGGCCTAGGGTTAGGGTTAGGGTTAGGGTTAGGGTTAGGGTTAGGGTTTAGGGTTTAGGGTTAGGATTTTTAGGCCTAGGTTTATGCCTAGTGTTAGGCCTAGGCCTAGGGTTAGACCTACGGTTAGGCCTAGACGTAGGTTTAGGCCTAGGCCTAGGCCTAGGGTTAGGGTTAGGGTTAGGGTTAGGGTTAGGGTTAGGGTTAGGGTTTAGGGTTTAGGGTTTAGGGTTTAGGGTTAGGATTTTTAGGCCTAGGTTTAGGCCTAGTGTTAGGCCTAGGCCTAGGCATAGACCTCCGGTTAGGCCTAGGCCTAGGGTTAGGCCTAGGGTTAGGGTTAGGGTTAGGGTTAGCGTTTAGGGTTTTGGGTTAGAATTTTTAGGCCTAGGTTTAGGCCTAGTGTTAGGCCTAGGCCTAGGCATAGACCTACGGTTAGGCCTAGGCCTAGGGTTTGGCAGAGGCCTAGTCCTAGGGCTAGGGTTAGGGTTAGGGTTAGGGTTAGGCCTATGGTTAGGGTTAGGGTTAGGGTTTGGGTTAGGGTTAGGATTTAGAGTTTAAGTTTAGGATTTTTAGGCTGAGGATTATAGGAGAGTGGGGCCCCCCCTAAAAAAATTGAGGGTTCGAAGCCCCAAATTAGGGGAAGGAACCTCAAAATTGTGGGGTCCCCCAAAACTGGGCGGAAGAACTCTAATATTAGGGGGAAACCCGAAAAAGGACGGTGGGGGACTCTAAAATGGGGGGGACCCCCAGAATTGGGTGGGCGAAGCCCCAAATTAGGGGGATTGAACCCCCAAATTGGGGGGAAGAACACTTAAATGGAAGTGTGCAATTCCAGAATTGAACGTGGACCCCCCAGAACTGGGGGCGACTCCCCAAAATTGGGGGGAGACCCCCCCCCATAATTGGGGTTAAAGGCCCAGAACTCGAGGGGCGAAGCCCCAAATTAAGCGAAGGAACCTCAAAAATGTGGTGAGAAGCCCAAAATTTGGGGAAAGAACCTTAATGTTAGGGTGGCAGGCCAAACAAAGATGGTGGGGGACCCCAAAATTGTGGGGGGCTTGGAATTGGGGGGGAATCCCCAAAATGGAGGGGGAACCCCCAAAATGGAGGGGGAACCCCAAAACTGAGGGGGGGAAGCCCCAAATTAGGGGAAGGAACCCCAAAAGTGGGGAAGAACCCTGAAATGGAGAGGTAAAAACCCAAAATTGAGGGGAAATCCCCAAGACGGGGGGGAAAAAAACCTCCATAAACACAAAAGGGCAGGTAGAAAGTAACAAAGCAAATAATGGCGTCCTACGGCAAGCAGCGAGGCTCAATTTTGCGGAGAGTGCTGGGAAATGTAGTTCTCAGGCACTGGGCTTCCGGGAGGCCATATTGGTTTCCCAGAGCATGCCGGGAGATTTAGTTTTCGGGCACTGGGCTTCCGGGAGGCCATATTGTTTTCCCAGAGTATGCCGGGAGATGTAGTTTTCCGGCACTCGGGTTCCGGGAGGCCATATTGGTTTCCCAGAGCATGCCGGGAGAGGTAGTTTTCCGGCACTGGGCTTTCGTGAGGCCATATTGGTTTCCCAGAGCATGCCGGGAGGCGTAGTTTTCCGGCACTGGGCTTCCGAGAGGCCATATTGTTTTCCCAGAGCATGCCGGGAGATGTAGTTTTCCGGCACTCGGGTTCCGGGAGGCCATATTGGTTTCAGAGAGCATGCCGGGAGACGTAGTTTTCCGGCACTGGGCTTCCGGGAGGCCATATTTGTTTCACAGAGCATGCCGGGAGACGTAGTTTTCCGGCACTGGGCTTCCGAGAGGCCATATTGGTTGCCCAGAGCATTCGGGAAATGTAGTTACTGGACATTGAAATTCCCGGAGACCATATTGGATTAGGGTTAGGGTTAGGGTTAGGGTTGGGTTAGGGTTAGGGTAACGGTTAGGGTTAGGGTTTAGGGGTAGGATTTTTAGGCCTAGGTTTAGGCCTAGTGTTAGGCCTAGGCCTAGGCATAGACCTCCGGTTAGGCCTAGGCCTAGGGTTAGGCCTAGGTTTAGGGTTAGGGTTAGGGTTAGCGTTTAGGGTTTTGGGTTAGAATTTTTAGGCCTAGGTTTAGGCCTAGTGTTAGGCCTAGGCCTAGGCATAGACCTACGGTTAGGCCTAGGCCTAGGGTTTGGCAGAGGCCTAGTCCTAGGGCTAGGGTTAGGGTTAGGGTTAGGGTTAGGCCTATGGTTAGGGTTAGGGTTAGGGTTTGGGTTAGGGTTAGGATTTAGAGTTTAAGTTTAGGATTTTTAGGCTGAGGATTTTAGGAGGGTGGGGCCCCCCCAAAAAATTGATGGGTCGAAGCCCCAAATTAGGGGAAGGAACCTCAAAATTGTGGGGTCCCCCAAAACTGGGCGGAAGAACTCTAATATTAGGGGGAAACCCAAAAAAGGATGGTGGGGGACTCTAAAATGGGGGGGACCCCCAGAATTGGGTGGGCGAAGCCCCAAATTAGGGGGATTGAACCCCCAAATTGGGGGGAAGAACACTTAAATGGAAGTGTGCAATTCCAGAATTGAACGTGGACCCCCCAGAACTGGGGGCGACTCCCCAAAATTGGGGGGAGACCCCCCCCCATAATTGGGGTTAAAGGCCCAGAACTCGAGGGGCGAAGCCCCAAATTAAGGGAAGGAACCTCAAAATGTGGTGAGAAGACCAAAATTTGGGGAAAGAACCTTAATGTTAGGGTGGCAGGCCAAAAAAAGATGGTGGGGGACCCCAAAATTGTGGGGGGCTTGGAATTGGGGGGGAATCCCCAAAATGGAGGGGGAACCCCCAAACTGGCGGGGGAACCCCAAAACTGGAGGGGGGGAAGCCCCAAATTAGGGGAAGGAACCCCAAAAGTGGGGAAGAACCCTGAAATGGAGAGGTAAAAACCCAAAATTGAGGGGAAATCCCCAAGACGGGGGGAAAAAAACCTCCATAAACACAAAAGGGCAGGTAGAAAGTAACAAAGCAAATAATGGCGTCCTACGGCAAGCAGCGAGGCTCAATTTTGCGGAGAGTGCTGGGAAATGTAGTTCTCAGGCACTGGGCTTCCGGGAGGCCATATTGGTTTCCCAGAGCATGCCGGGAGACGTAGTTTTCCGGCACTGGGCTTCCGGGAGGCCATATTGGTTTCCCGGAGCATGCCGGGAGATGTAGTTTTCCGGCACTCGGGTTCCGGGAGGCCATATTGGTTTCCCAGAGCATGCCGGGAGAGGTAGTTTTCCGGCACTGGGCTTTCGTGAGGCCATATTGGTTTCCCAGAGCATGCCGGGAGGCGTAGTTTTCCGGCACTGGGCTTCCGAGAGGCCATATTGTTTTCCCAGAGCATGCCGGGAGATGTAGTTTTCCGGCACTCGGGTTCCGGGAGGCCATATTGGTTTCAGAGAGCATGCCGGGAGACGTAGTTTTCCGGCACTGGGCTTCCGGGAGGCCATATTTGTTTCACAGAGCATGCCGGGAGACGTAGTTTTCCGGCACTGGGCTTCCGAGAGGCCATATTGGTTGCCCAGAGCATTCGGGAAATGTAGTTACTGGACATTGAAATTCCCGGAGACCATATTGGATTAGGGTTAGGGTTAGGGTTAGGGTTGGGTTAGGGTTAGGGTAACGGTTAGGGTTAGGGTTTAGGGGTAGGATTTTTAGGCCTAGGTTTAGGCCTAGTGTTAGGCCTAGGCCTAGGGTTAGAGCTATGGTTAGGACTAGACGTAGGTTTAGGCCTAGGCCTAGGCCTAGGCCTAGGGTTAGGGTTAGGGTTAGGGTTAGGGTTAGGGTTAGGGTTAGGGTTAGGGTTTAGGGTTTAGGGTTTAGGGTTTAGGGTTAGGATTTTTAGGCCTAGGTTTAGGCCTAGTGTTAGGCCTAGGCCTAGGCATAGACCTCCGGTTAGGCCTAGGCCTAGGGTTAGGCCTAGGTTTAGGGTTAGGGTTAGGGTTAGCGTTTAGGGTTTTGGGTTAGAATTTTTAGGCCTAGGTTTAGGCCTAGTGTTAGGCCTAGGCTTAGGCATAGACCTACGGTTAGGCCTAGGCCTAGGGTTTGGCAGAGGCCTAGTCCTAGGGCTAGGGTTAGGGTTAGGGTTAGGGTTAGGGTTAGGCCTATGGTTAGGGTTAGGGTTAGGGTTTGGGTTAGGGTTAGGATTTAGAGTTTAAGTTTAGGATTTTTAGGCTGAGGATTTTAGGAGGGTGGGGCCCCCCCAAAAAAATTGATGGGTCGAAGCCCCAAATTAGGGGAAGGAACCTCAAAATTGTGGGGTCCCCCAAAACTGGGCGGAAGAACTCTAATATCAGGGGGAAACCCAAAAAAGGATGGTGTGGGACTCTAAAATGGGGGGGACCCCCAAAATTGGGTGGGCGAAGCCCCAAATTAGGGGGATTGAACCCCCAAATTGGGGGGAAGAACACTTAAATGGAAGTGTGCAATTCCAGAATTGAACGTGGGCCCCCCAGAACTGGGGGGGAATCCCCAGAACTGGGGGGAGACCGCCCCCATAATTGGGGTTAAAGGCCCAGAACTCGGGGGGCGAAGCCCCAAATTAAGGGAAGGAACCTCAAAAATGTGGTGAGAAGACCAAAATTTGGGGAAAGAACCTTAATGTTAGGGTGGCAGGCCAAAAAAAGATGGTGGGGGACCCCAAAATTGTGGGGGGCTTGGAATTGGGGGGGAATCCTCAAAAATGGAGGGGGAACCCCCAAAATGGAGGGGGAACCCCAAAACTGAGGGGGCGAAGCCCCAAATTAGGGGAAGGAACCCCAAAAGTGGGGAAGAACCCTGAATGGAGAGGTAAAAACCCAAAATTGAGGGGAAACCCCCAAACCGGGGGTAAAAACCTCCATAAACACAAAACGACAGGAGGAATGTAACAAAGCAAATAATGGCGTCCTACGGCAAGCAGCGAGGCTCAATTTTGCGGAGAGTGCTGGGAAATGTAGTTCTCAGGCACTGGGCTTCCGGGAGGCCGAATTGGTTTCCCAGAGCATGCCGGGAGACGTAGTTTTCCGGCACTGGGCTTCCGGGAGGCCATATTGTTTTCCCAGAGTATGCCGGGAGATGTAGTTTTCCGGCACTCGGGTTCCGGGAGGCCATATTGGTTTCCCAGAGCATGCCGGGAGAGGTAGTTTTCCGGCACTGGGCTTCCGGGAGGCCATATTGGTTTCCCAGAGCATGCCGGGAGACGTAGTTTTCCGGCACTGGGCTTCCGAGAGGCCATATTGTTTTCCCAGAGCATGCCGGGAGATGTAGTTTTCCGGCACTCGGGTTCCGGGAGGCCATATTGGTTTCAGAGAGCATGCCGGGAGACGTAGTTTTCCGACACTGGGCTTCCGGGAGGCCATATTTGTTTCACAGAGCATGCCGGGAGACGTAGTTTTCCGGCACTGGGCTTCCGAGAGGCCATATTGGTTGCCCAGAGCATTCGGGAAATGTAGTTACTGGACATTGAAATTCCCGGAGACCATATTGGATTAGGGTTAGGGTTAGGGTTAGGGTTGGGTTAGGGTTAGGGTAACGGTTAGGGTTAGGGTTTAGGGGTAGGATTTTTAGGCCTAGGTTTAGGCCTAGTGTTAGGCCTAGGCCTAGGGTTAGAGCTATGGTTAGGACTAGACGTAGGTTTAGGCCTAGGCCTAGGCCGAGGGTTAGGGTTAGGGTTAGGGTTAGGGTTTGGGTTAGGGTTAGGGTTAGGGTTAGGGTTTAGGGTTAGGAATTTTAGGCCTAGCTTTAGGCCTAGTGCTAGTCCTAAGCCTAGGGTTAGGCCTAGGCCTAGGGTTAGGCCTAATGTTAGGTTTAGGGTTAGGGTTAGGGTTAGGGTTAGGGTTAGGGTTAGGGTTAGGGTTGGTTAGGGTTAGGGTTAGGGTTACGGTTAGGGTTTGGGTTAGGGTTAGGGTTAGGGTTTAGGTTTTAGGGTTAGGATTTTTAGGCCTAGGTTTATGCCTAGTGTTAGGCCTAGGCCTAGGCATAGTCCTATGTTTAGGCCTAGACGTAGGTTTAGGCCTAGGCCTAGGCCTAGGATTAGGGTTAGGGTTAGGGTTAGGGTTAGGGTTAGGGTTAGGGTTAGGTTAGGTTAGGGTTAGGGTTAGGGTTTAGGGTTTAGGGTTAGGAATTTTAGGCCTAGCTTTAGGCCTAGTGCTAGGCCTAAGCCTAGGGTTAGGCCTAGGCCTAGGGTTAGGCCTAGGGTTAGGGTTAGGGTTAGGGTTAGGGTTAGGGTTAGGGTTACGGTTAGGGTTAGGGTTAGGGTTAGGGTTAGGGTTAGGGTTAGGGTTTAGGGTTTAGGGTTTAGGGTTTAGGGTTAGGATTTTTAGGCCTAGGTTTAGGCCTAGTGTTAGGCCTAGGCCTAGGCATAGACCTCCGGTTAGGCCTAGGCCTAGGGTTAGGCCTAGGTTTAGGGTTAGGGTTAGGGTTAGCGTTTAGGGTTTTGGGTTAGAATTTTTAGGCCTAGGTTTAGGCCTAGTGTTAGGCCTAGGCCTAGGCATAGACCTACGGTTAGGCCTAGGCCTAGGGTTTGGCAGAGGCCTAGGCCTAGGGCTAGGGTTAGGGTTAGGGTTAGGGTTAGGCCTATGGTTAGGGTTAGGGTTAGGGTTTGGGTTAGGGTTTAGGGTTTTGGGTTTAGGGTTAGGATTTTCAGGCCTAGGTTTATGCCTAGTGTTAGGCCTAGACCTAGGCATAGTCCTACGTTTAGGGCTAGACGAAGGTTTAGGCCTAGGCCTAGGCCTAGGGTTAGGGTTAGGGTTAGGGTTAGGGTTAGGGTTAGGGTTAGGGTTAGGGTTTAGTGTTTAGGGTTAGGAATTTAGGCCTAGCTTTAGGCCTAGTGCTAGGCCTAAGCCTAGGGTTAGGCCTAGGCCTAGGGTAAGGCCAAGGGTTAGGGTTAGGGTTAGGGTTAGGGTTAGGGTTAGGGTTAGGGTTAGGGTTTGGGTTAGGGTTAGGGTTTAGGGTTTAAGGTTAGGATTTTTAGGCCTAGGTTTATGCCTAGTGTTAGGCCTAGGCCTAGGCCTAGGGTTAGGGTTAGGGTTAGGGTTAGGGGTAGGGTTAGGGTTAGGGGTAGGGTTAGGGTTAGGGTTAGGGTTAGGGTTAGGGTTTGGGTTAGGGTTAGTGTTTAGGGTTTAAGGTTAGGATTTTTAGGCCTAGGTTTATGCCTAGTGTTAGGCCTAGCCCGCAGGTTAGACCTACATTTAGGACTAGACGTAGGTTTAGGCCTAGGCCTAGGATTAGGCCTAGGGTTAGGGTTAGGGTTAGGGTTAGGGTTAGGGTTTAGGGTTTAGGGTTAGGATTTTTAGGCCTAGGTTTATGCCTAGTGTTAGGCCTAGGCCTAGGGTTAGACCTACAGTTAGGACTAGACGTAGGTTTAGGCCTAGGCCTAGGCCTAGGCCTAGGGTTAGGGTTAGGGTTAGGGTTAGGGTTAGGGTTAGGGTTTAGGGTTTAGGGTTAGGATTTTTAGGCCTAGGTTTATGCCTAGTGTTAGGCCTAGGCCTAGGGTTAGAGCTATGGTTAGGACTAGACGTAGGTTTAGGCCTAGGCCTAGGCCTAGGCCTAGGGTTAGGGTTAGGGTTAGGGTTAGGGTTAGGGTTAGGGTTTAGGGTTTAGGGTTTAGGGTTTAGGGTTAGGATTTTTAGGCCTAGGTTTAGGCCTAGTGTTAGGCCTAGGCCTAGGCATAGACCTCCGGTTAGGCCTAGGCCTAGGGTTAGGCCTAGGTTTAGGGTTAGGGTTAGGGTTAGCGTTTAGGGTTTTGGGTTAGAATTTTTAGGCCTAGGTTTAGGCCTAGTGTTAGGCCTAGGCCTAGGCATAGACCTACGGTTAGGCCTAGGCCTAGGGTTTGGCAGAGGCCTAGTCCTAGGGCTAGGGTTAGGGTTAGGGTTAGGGTTAGGCCTATGGTTAGGGTTAGGGTTAGGGTTTGGGTTAGGGTTAGGATTTAGAGTTTAAGTTTAGGATTTTTAGGCTGAGGATTTTAGGAGGGTGGGGCCCCCCCAAAAAAATTGATGGGTCGAAGCCCCAAATTAGGGGAAGGAACCTCAAAATTGTGGGGTCCCCCAAAACTGGGCGGAAGAACTCTAATATTAGGGGGAAACCCAAAAAAGGACGGTGGGGGACTCTAAAATGGGGGGGACCCCCAGAATTGGTTGGGTCCCCCAAAATTAGGGGAGGAACCCCCAAAATTGGGTGGGCGAAGCCCCAAATTAGGGGGATTGAACCCCCAAATTGGGGGGAAGAACACTTAAATGGAAGTGTGCAATTCCAGAATTGAACGTGGACCCCCCAGAACTGGGGGCGACTCCCCAAAATTGGGGGGAGACCCCCCCCCATAATTGGGGTTAAAGGCCCAGAACTCGAGGGGCGAAGCCCCAAATTAAGGGAAGGAACCTCAAAATGTGGTGAGAAGACCAAAATTTGGGGAAAGAACCTTAATGTTAGGGTGGCAGGCCAAAAAAAGATGGTGGGGGACCCCAAAATTGTGGGGGGCTTGGAATTGGGGGGGAATCCCCAAAATGGAGGGGGAACCCCAAAACTGGGGGGGGGAAGCCCCAAATTAGGGGAAGGAACCCCAAAAGTGGGGAAGAACCCTGAAATGGAGAGGTAAAAACCCAAAATTGAGGGGAAATCCCCAAGACGGGGGGAAAAAAACCTCCATAAACACAAAAGGGCAGGTAGAAAGTAACAAAGCAAATAATGGCGTCCTACGGCAAGCAGCGAGGCTCAATTTTGCGGAGAGTGCTGGGAAATGTAGTTCTCAGGCACTGGGCTTCCGGGAGGCCGAATTGGTTTCCCAGAGCATGCCGGGAGACGTAGTTTTCCGGCACTGGGCTTCCGGGAGGCCATATTGTTTTCCCAGAGTATGCCGGGAGATGTAGTTTTCCGGCACTCGGGTTCCGGGAGGCCATATTGGTTTCCCAGAGCATGCCGGGAGAGGTAGTTTTCCGGCACTGGGCTTTCGTGAGGCCATATTGGTTTCCCAGAGCATGCCGGGAGGCGTAGTTTTCCGGCACTGGGCTTCCGAGAGGCCATATTGTTTTCCCAGAGCATGCCGGGAGATGTAGTTTTCCGGCACTCGGGTTCCGGGAGGCCATATTGGTTTCAGAGAGCATGCCGGGAGACGTAGTTTTCCGACACTGGGCTTCCGGGAGGCCATATTTGTTTCACAGAGCATGCCGGGAGACGTAGTTTTCCGGCACTGGGCTTCCGAGAGGCCATATTGGTTGCCCAGAGCATTCGGGAAATGTAGTTACTGGACATTGAAATTCCCGGAGACCATATTGGATTAGGGTTAGGGTTAGGGTTAGGGTTGGGTTAGGGTTAGGGTAACGGTTAGGGTTAGGGTTTAGGGGTAGGATTTTTAGGCCTAGGTTTAGGCCTAGTGTTAGGCCTAGGCCTAGGGTTAGAGCTATGGTTAGGACTAGACGTAGGTTTAGGCCTAGGCCTAGGCCGAGGGTTAGGGTTAGGGTTAGGGTTAGGGTTTGGGTTAGGGTTAGGGTTAGGGTTAGGGTTTAGGGTTAGGAATTTTAGGCCTAGCTTTAGGCCTAGTGCTAGTCCTAAGCCTAGGGTTAGGCCTAGGCCTAGGGTTAGGCCTAATGTTAGGTTTAGGGTTAGGGTTAGGGTTAGGGTTAGGGTTAGGGTTAGGGTTAGGGTTGGTTAGGGTTAGGGTTAGGGTTACGGTTAGGGTTTGGGTTAGGGTTAGGGTTTAGGGTTTAGGGTTTAGGGTTAGGATTTTTATGCCTAGGTTTATGCCTAGTGTTAGGCCTAGGCCTAGGCATAGTCCTACGTTTAGGCCTAGACGTAGGTTTAGGCCTAGGCCTAGGCCTAGGATTAGGGTTAGGGTTAGGGTTAGGGTTAGGGTTAGGGTTAGGGTTAGGGTTAGGGTTAGGGTTAGGGTTTAGGGTTTAGGGTTAGGAATTTTAGGCCTAGCTTTAGGCCTAGTGCTAGTCCTAAGCCTAGGGTTAGGCCTAGGCCTAGGGTTAGGCCTAGGGTTAGGGTTAGGGTTAGGGTTAGGGTTAGGGTTAGGGTTACGGTTAGGGTTAGGGTTAGGGTTAGGGTTAGGGTTAGGGTTAGGGTTTAGGGTTTAGGGTTTAGGGTTTAGGGTTAGGATTTTTAGGCCTAGGTTTAGGCCTAGTGTTAGGCCTAGGCCTAGGCATAGACCTCCGGTTAGGCCTAGGCCTAGGGTTAGGCCTAGGTTTAGGGTTAGGGTTAGGGTTAGCGTTTAGGGTTTTGGGTTAGAATTTTTAGGCCTAGGTTTAGGCCTAGTGTTAGGCCTAGGCCTAGGCATAGACCTACGGTTAGGCCTAGGCCTAGGGTTTGGCAGAGGCCTAGGCCTAGGGCTAGGGTTAGGGTTAGGGTTAGGGTTAGGCCTATGGTTAGGGTTAGGGTTAGGGTTTGGGTTAGGGTTTAGGGTTTTGGGTTTAGGGTTAGGATTTTCAGGCCTAGGTTTATGCCTAGTGTTAGGCCTAGACCTAGGCATAGTCCTACGTTTAGGGCTAGACGAAGGTTTAGGCCTAGGCCTAGGCCTAGGGTTAGGGTTAGGGTTAGGGTTACGGTTAGGGTTAGGGTTAGGGTTAGGGTTTAGTGTTTAGGGTTAGGAATTTTAGGCCTAGCTTTAGGCCTAGTGCTAGGCCTAAGCCTAGGGTTAGGCCTAGGCCTAGTGTTAGGGTTAGGGTTAGGGTTAGGGTTAGGGTTAGGGTTAGGGTTACGGTTAGGGTTAGGGTTTGGGTTACGGTTAGGGTTTAGGGTTTAAGGTTAGGATTTTTAGGCCTAGGTTTATGCCTAGTGTTAGGCCTAGGCCTAGGCCTAGGGTTAGGGTTAGGGTTAGGGTTAGGGGTAGGGTTAGGGTTAGGGGTAGGGTTAGGGTTACGGTTACGGTTAGGGTTAGGGTTTGGGTTAGGGTTAGTGTTTAGGGTTTAAGGTTAGGATTTTTAGGCCTAGGTTTATGCCTAGTGTTAGGCCTAGCCCGCAGGTTAGACCTACATTTAGGACTAGACGTAGGTTTAGGCCTAGGCCTAGGATTAGGCCTAGGGTTAGGGTTAGGGTTAGGGTTAGGGTTAGGGTTTAGGGTTTAGGGTTAGGATTTTTAGGCCTAGGTTTATGCCTAGTGTTAGGCCTAGGCCTAGGGTTAGACCTACAGTTAGGACTAGACGTAGGTGTAGGCCTAGGCCTAGGCCTAGGCCTAGGGTTAGGGTTAGGGTTAGGGTTAGGGTTAGGGTTAGGGTTTAGGGTTTAGGGTTAGGATTTTTAGGCCTAGGTTTATGCCTAGTGTTAGGCCTAGGCCTAGGGTTAGAGCTACGGTTAGGACTAGACGTAGGTTTAGGCCTAGGCCTAGGCCTAGGCCTAGGGTTAGGGTTAGGGTTAGGGTTAGGGTTAGGGTTAGGGTTTAGGGTTTAGGGTTTAGGGTTTAGGGTTAGGATTTTTAGGCCTAGGTTTAGGCCTAGTGTTAGGCCTAGGCCTAGGCATAGACCTCCGGTTAGGCCTAGGCCTAGGGTTAGGCCTAGGTTTAGGGTTAGGGTTAGGGTTAGCGTTTAGGGTTTTGGGTTAGAATTTTTAGGCCTAGGTTTAGGCCTAGTGTTAGGCCTAGGCCTAGGCATAGACCTACGGTTAGGCCTAGGCCTAGGGTTTGGCAGAGGCCTAGTCCTAGGGCTAGGGTTAGGGTTAGGGTTAGGGTTAGGCCTATGGTTAGGGTTAGGGTTAGGGTTTGGGTTAGGGTTAGGATTTAGAGTTTAAGTTTAGGATTTTTAGGCTGAGGATTTTAGGAGGGTGGGGCCCCCCCAAAAAAATTGATGGGTCGAAGCCCCAAATTAGGGGAAGGAACCTCAAAATTGTGGGGTCCCCCAAAACTGGGTGGAAGAACTCTAATATCAGGGGGAAACCCAAAAAAGGATGGTGTGGGACTCTAAAATGGGGGGGGACCCCCAAAATTGGTCGGGTCCCCCAAAATTAGGGGAGGAACCCCCAAAATTGGGTGGGCGAAGCCCCAAATTAGGGGGATTGAACCCCCAAATTGGGGGGAAGAACACTTAAATGGAAGTGTGCAATTCCAGAATTGAACGTGGGCCCCCCAGAACTGGGGGGGAATCCCCAGAACTGGGGGGAGACCGCCCCCATAATTGGGGTTAAAGGCCCAGAACTCGGGGGGCGAAGCCCCAAATTAAGGGAAGGAACCTCAAAAATGTGGTGAGAAGCCCAAAATTTGGGGAAAGAACCTTAATGTTAGGGTGGCAGGCCAAACAAAGATGGTGGGGGACCCCAAAATTGTGGGGGGCTTGGAATTGGGGGGGAATCCTCAAAAATGGAGGGGGAACCCCCAAAATGGAGGGGGAACCCCAAAACTGAGGGGGCGAAGCCCCAAATTAGGGGAAG
>NC_049192.1:7020000-7022500 GCF_009769625.2 Cygnus olor
CTAGGCCTAGGCCTAGGGTTAGGGTTAGGGTTAGGGTTAGGGTTAGGGTTAGGTTAGGGGTAGGGTTAGGGTTACGGTTACGGTTAGGGTTAGGGTTTGGGTTAGGGTTAGTGTTTAGGGTTTAAGGTTAGGATTTTTAGGCCTAGGTTTATGCCTAGTGTTAGGCCTAGCCCTAGGGTTACACCTACGGTTAGGCCTAGACGTAGGTTTAGGCTTAGGCCTAGGCCTAGGCCTAGGCCTAGGGTCAGGGTTAGGGTTAGGGTTACGGTTAGGGTTTAGGGTTAGGATTTTTAGGCCTAGGTTTATGCCTAGTGTTAGGCCTAGCCCTCTGGTTAGACCTACGTTTAGGACTAGACGTAGGTTTAGGCCTAGGTCTAGGGTTCGGCCTAGGGTTACGGTTAGGGTTAGGGTTAGGGTTAGGGTTTAGGGTTTAGGGTTAGGATTTTTAGGCCTAGGTTTATGCCTAGTGTTAGGCCTAGGCCTAGGGTTAGACCTACGGTTAGGACTAGACGTAGGTGTAGGCCTAGGCCTAGGCCTAGGCCTAGGGTTAGGGTTAGGGTTAGGGTTAGGGTTAGGGTTAGGGTTTAGGGTTTAGGGTTAGGATTTTTAGGCCTAGGTTTATGCCTAGTGTTAGGCCTAGGCCTAGGGTTAGACCTACGGTTAGGCCTAGACGTAGGTTTAGGCCTAGGCCTAGGCCTAGGGTTAGGGTTAGGGTTAGGGTTAGGGTTAGGGTTAGGGTTAGGGTTTAGGGTTTAGGGTTTAGGGTTTAGGGTTAGGATTTTTAGGCCTAGGTTTAGGCCTAGTGTTAGGCCTAGGCCTAGGCATAGACCTCCGGTTAGGCCTAGGCCTAGGGTTAGGCCTAGGTTTAGGGTTAGGGTTAGGGTTAGCGTTTAGGGTTTTGGGTTAGAATTTTTAGGCCTAGGTTTAGGCCTAGTGTTAGGCCTAGGCCTAGGCATAGACCTACGGTTAGGCCTAGGCCTAGGGTTTGGCAGAGGCCTAGGCCTAGGGCTAGGGTTAGGGTTAGGGTTAGGGTTAGGCCTATGGTTAGGGTTAGGGTTAGGGTTTGGGTTAGGGTTAGGATTTAGAGTTTAAGTTTAGGATTTTTAGGCTGAGGATTTTAGGAGGGTGGGGCCCCCCAAAAAAAATTGATGGGTCGAAGCCCCAAATTAGGGGAAGGAACCTCAAAATTGTGGGGTCCCCCCAAAACTGGGCGGAAGAACTCTAATATCAGGGGGAAACCCAAAAAAGGATGGTGTGGGACTCTAAAATGGGGGGGGACCCCCAAAATTGGTCGGGTCCCCCAAAATTAGGGGAGGAACCCCCAAAATTGGGTGGGCGAAGCCCCAAATTAGGGGGATTGAACCCCCAAATTGGGGGGAAGAACACTTAAATGGAAGTGTGCAATTCCAGAATTGAACGTGGGCCCCCCAGAACTGGGGGGGAATCCCCAGAACTGGGGGGAGACCGCCCCCATAATTGGGGTTAAAGGCCCAGAACTCGGGGGGCGAAGCCCCAAATTAAGCGAAGGAACCTCAAAAAATGTGGTGAGAAGCCCAAATTTGGGGAAAGAACCTTAATGTTAGGGTGGCAGGCCAAACAAAGATGGTGGGGGACCCCAAAAGTGTGGGGGGCTTGGAATTGGGGGGGAATCCTCAAAAATGGAGGGGGAACCCCCAAAATGGAGGGGGAACCCCAAAACTGAGGGGGCGAAGCCCCAAATTAGGGGAAGGAACCCCAAAATTGTGGGGAAGAACCCTGAAATGGAGAGGTAAAAACCCAAAATTGAGGGGAAACCCCCAAAACGGGGGGAAAAACCTCCATAAACACAAAACGACAGGAGGAATGTAACAAAGCAAATAATGGCGTCCTACGGCAAGCAGCGAGGCTCAATTTTCCGGAGTGTGCTGGGAAATGTAGTTCTCAGGCACTGGGCTTCCGGGAGGCCGAATTGGTTTCCCAGAGCATGCCGGGAGACGTAGTTTTCCGGCACTGGGCTTCCGGGAGGCCATATTGTTTTCCCAGAGTATGCCGGGAGATGTAGTTTTCCGGCACTCGGGTTCCGGGAGGCCATATTGGTTTCCCAGAGCATGCCGGGAGAGGTAGTTTTCCGGCACTGGGCTTTCGTGAGGCCATATTGGTTTCCCAGAGCATGCCGGGAGGCGTAGTTTTCCGGCACTGGGCTTCCGAGAGGCCATATTGTTTTCCCAGAGCATGCCGGGAGATGTAGTTTTCCGGCACTCGGGTTCCGGGAGGCCATATTGGTTTCAGAGAGCATGCCGGGAGACGTAGTTTTCCGGCACTGGGCTTCCGGGAGGCCATATTTGTTTCACAGAGCATGCCGGGAGACGTAGTTTTCCGGCACTGGGCTTCCGAGAGGCCATATTGGTTGCCCAGAGCATTCGGGAAATGTAGTTACTGGACATTGAAATTCCCGGAGACCATATTGGATTAGGGTTAGGGTTAGGGTTAGGGTTGGGTTAGGGTTAGGGTAACGGTTAGG
>NC_049193.1:0-2500 GCF_009769625.2 Cygnus olor
TTAGGGTTTAGGGTTAGGAATTTTAGGCCTAGCTTTAGGCCTAGTGCTAGGCCTAAGCCTAGGGTTAGGCCTAGGCCTAGGGTTAGGCCTAGGGTTAGGCCTAGGGTTAGGCCTAGGGTTAGGCCTAGGGTTAGGGTTAGGGTTAGGGTTAGGGTTAGGGTTACTGTTAGGGTTAGGGTTTGGCTTACGGTTAGGGTTTAGGGTTTAGGGTTAGGATTTTTAGGCCTAGGTTCATGCCTACTGTTGGGCCTAGGCATAGGGTTAGACCTACGGTTAGGACTAGACGTAGTTTTAGGCCTAGGCCTAGGTCTAGGCCTAGGGTTAGCGTTAGGGTTAGGGTTAGGGTTAGGGTTAGGGTTAGGCCTCGGGTTAGGGTTAGGGTTAGGGTAAGGGTTTACGGTTTCGGCTTAGGAATCTTAGGCCTAGCTTTAGGCCTAGTGCTAGGCCTAAGCCTAGGGTTAGGCCTAGTCCTGAGGTTAGGCCTAGGGTTAGGGTTAGGGTTAGGGTTAGGTTTAGGGTTAGGGTTAGGGTTACGGTTAGGGTTAGGGTTTACGGTTTAAGGTTAGGATTTTTAGGCCTAGGTTTATGCATAGTGTTAGTTCTAGGCTTAGGGTTAGACCTACGGTTAGGACTAGACGTAGGTTTAGGCCTAGGCCTAGGCCTAGGCCTAGGGTTAGGGTTAGAGTTAGGGTTAGGGTTACGGTTGGGGTTAGGGTTAGGTTTAGGGTTAGGGTTAGGGATAGGGTTAGGTTTTAGGGTTTAGGGTTAGGAATTTTAGGCGTAGCTTTGGCCTAGTGCTAGGCCTAAGTCTAGGATTAGGCCTAGGCCTAGGGTTAGGCCTAGGGTTAGGGTTAGGGTTAGGGTTAGGGTTACGGTTAGGGTTAGGGTTAGGTTAGGGTTAGTGTTTAGGGATTCGGGTTAGGAATTTTAGGCCTAGCTTTAGGCCTAGTGCTAGGTCTAAGCCTAGCGTTAGGCCTAGGCCTAGGGTTAGGCTTAGGGTTAGGGTTAGGGTTAGGGTTTAGGGTTTAAGGTTAGGATTTTTAGGCCTAGGTTTATGCCTAGTGTTAGGCCTGGGCCTAGGCATAGTCCTACTTTTAAGCCTAGACGTAGGTTTAGGCCTAGGCCTAGGGTTAGCGTTAGGGTTAGGGTTAGGGTTAGGGTTAGGGTTAAGCCTCGGGTTAGGGTTAGGGTTAGGGTTTGGGTTAGGGTTAGGGTTTAGGGTTTAGGGTTTAGGGTTAGGATTTTCAGGCCTAGCTTTAGGCCTAGTGCTAGGCCTAAGCCTGGGGTTAGGCCTAGGCCTAGGGTTAGGCCTAGGGTTAGGCCTAGGGTTAGGGTTAGGGTTAGGTTAGGTAGGTTAGGGTTACGGTTAGGGTTAGGGTTTAGGGTTTAAGGTTAGGATTTTTAGGCCTAGGTTTATGGATAGTGTTAGGCCTAGGCCTAGGGTTAGACCTACGGTTAGGACTAGATGTAGGTTTACGCCTAGGCCTAGGGATAGCCCTACGGTTAGGTTTACGGTTAGGGTTAGGGTTAGGGTTGAGGTTAGGGTTAGGGTTAGGGTTTAGGCTTTAGGGTTAGGATTTTTAGGCCTAGGTTTATGCCTAGTGTTAGGCCTAGGCCTAGGCATAGTCCTACTTTTAAGCCTAGACGTAGGTTTAGGCCTAGGCCTAGGCCTAGGCCTAGGGTTAGGGTTAGGGTTAGGGTTAGGGTTAGGGTTTAGGGTTTAGGGTTAGGGTTAGGGTTTAGGGTTTAGGGTTAGGATTTTTAGGCCTAGGTTTATGCCTAGTGTTAGGCCTAGGCCTAGGCATAGTCCTACGTTTAGGCCTAGACGTAGGTTCAGGCCTAGGCCTAGGGTTAGGGTTAGGGGTAGGGGTAGGGGTAGGGTTTAGGGTTTAGGGTTAGGATTTTTATTCCTAGGTTTATGCCTAGTGTTAGGTATTTAGGTAGTATTAGTTAGTATATAGTTAGGTAGTAGTTAGGGTTAGGGGGAAAAACCTCCATAAACACAAAACGACAGGAGAAATATAAGAAAGCAAATAATGGCGTCCTACGGCAAACAGCGAGGCTCAATTTTCCGGAATGTGCTGGGAAATGTAGTTCTCAGGCACTGGGCTTCCGGGAGGCCATATTGGTTTCCCAGAGCAATGCCGGGAGACGTAGTTTTCCGGCACTGGGCTTCCGGGAGGCCATATTGGTTTCCCAGAGCATGCCGGGAGATGTAGTTTTCCGGCAGTCGGGTTCCGGGAGGCCATATTCGTTTCCCAGAGCATGCCGGGAGAGCTAGTTTTCCGGCACTGGGCTTCCTGGAGGCCATATTGGTTGCCCAGAGCATTCTGGGAGATGTAGTTACTGGGCATTGAAATTCCCGGAGGCCATATTGGATTAGGGTTAGGGTTAGGGTTAGGGTTAGGGTTAGGGTTTAGGGTTTAGGGTTAGGATTTTTAGGCCTAGGTTTATGCCTAGTTTTAGGCCTAGGCCTAGGCATAGTCCTACGTTTAGGCCT
>NC_049193.1:8898-13898 GCF_009769625.2 Cygnus olor
CCATAACCCTAACCCTAACCCTAACCCTAACCCTAACCCTAACCCTAACCCTAACCCTAGGCCTAGACCTAGGCCTAGGCCTCAACCTACGTCTAGGCCTAAACGTAGGACTATGCCTAGGCCTAGGCCTAACAATAGGCATAAACCTAGGCCTAAAAATCCTAACCCTAAACCCTAAATCCTAACCATAACCCTAACCCTAAACCTAACCGTAACCCTAACCCTAACCCTAGGCCTAGGCCTAAACCTACGTCTAGTCCTAACCGTAGTTCTAACCCTAGGCCTAGGCCTAACATTAGGCATAAACCTAGGCCTAAAAATCCTAACCCTAAACCCTTAACCCTAACCCTAACCCTAACCCTAACCCTAACCCTAGGCCTAGGCCTAGGCCTAAACCTAAGTCTAGGCCTAAACGTAGGACTATGCCTAGCCCTAGGCCTAACACTAGGCATAAACCTAGGCCTAAAAATCCTAACCTTAAACCCTAAACGCTAACCCTAACCCTAACCCTAACCCTAACCCTAGGCCTAGGCCTAGGCCTAAACCTAAGTCTAGGCCTAAACGTAGGACTATGCCTAGGCCAAGGCCTAATACTAGGCATAAACCTAGGCCTAAAAATCCTAACCCTAAACGCTAACCCTAACCATAACCCTAACCCTAACCCTAAACGTATCCCTAGGCCTAGGCCTAGGCCTAGGCCTAGGCCTAAACCTACATCTAGGCCTAACCGTAGTTCTTACCCTAGGCCTAGGCCTAACACTAGGCATAAACCTAGGCCTAAAAATCCTAACCTTAAATCCTAAACCCTAACCCTAACCGTAACCCTAACCCTAACCCTAACCCTAGGGCTAACCGTAGGCCTAGGCCTAAACCTAAGTCTAGGCCTAAACCTAAGTCTAGGCCTAAACGTATGACTATGCCTAGGCCTAGGCCTAACACTAGGCATAAACCTAGGCCTAAAAATCCTAACCCTAAACCAAAAAACCTAACCCTAACCCTAACCCTAACCCTAACCCTAACCTTAGGCCTAGGCCTAAACCTAGGTCTAGTCCTAACCGTAGGTCTAACCATAGGCCTAGGCCTAACACTAGGCATAAACCTAGGCCTAAAAATCCTAACCCTAAACCCTAAACGCTAACCCTAACCCTAAACCTAACCCTAACCCTAACCTTAAACCTAGGCCTAGGCCTAGGCCTAAACCTACGTCTAGTCCTAACCGTAGGTCTAACCCTAGGCCTAGGCCTAACACTAGGCATAAACCTAGGCCTAAAAATCGTAACCCTAAACCCTAAAACCTAACCCTAACCCTAAGCCTAACCCTAACCCTAACCCTAGGCCTAGGCCTAGGCCTAGGCCTAAACCTACGTCTAGGCCTAAACGTAGGACTATGCCTAGGCCTAGGCCTTACACTTGGCATAAACCTAGGCGTAAAAATCCTAACCCTAAACCCTAAAACCTAACCCTAACCCTTACCCTAAACCTAACCCTAACCCTAACCCTAACCCTAACCCTAGGCCAAGGCCTAAACCTCTGTCTAGTCCTAACCGTAGGTCTAACCCTAGGCCTACGCCTAACACTAGGCATAAACCTAGGCCTAAAAATCCTAACCTTATACCCTAAACCCTAACTCAAACCCTAACCCTAACTGTAACCCTAACCCTAACCCTAACCCTAACCCTAGGCCTAAACCTAGGCCTAGGCCTAACTCTAGGCCTAAAGCTAGGCCTAAAATTCTTAACCCTAAACCCTAAACCCTAAACCCTAACCCTAAACCTAACCCTAGGCCTAGGCCTAGGCCTAGGCCTAGGCCTAAATCTAAGTCTAGGCCTAAACGTAGGACTATGCCTAGGCCTAGGCCTAACACTAGGCATAAACCTAGGCCTAAAAATCCTAACCCTAAACCCTAAACCCTAACCCTAACCCTAACCCTAACCCTAACCCTAACCCTAAACCCTAACCCTAACCCTAACCCTAACCCTAACACCTAACCCTAACCCTAGGCCTAGGCCTAGGCCTAAACCTACGTCTAGGCCTAACCGTAGGTCTAACCCTAGGCCTAGGCCTAACACTAGGCATAAACCTAGGCCTAAAAATCCTAACCTTAAACCCTAAACCCTAACCCTAACCGTAACCGTAACCCTAACCCTAACCCTAACCCTAACCATAGGCCTAACCCTAGGCCTAGGCCTAACACTAGGCATAAAGCTAGGCCTAAAATTCCTAACCCTAAACCCTAAACCCTAAACTCTAACCCTAACACTAACCCTAATCCAAACCCTAACCCTAACCCTAACCCTAACCTAACCCTAACCCTAACCCTAGGCCTAGGCCTAAACCTAGGTCTAGTCCTAACCGTAGGTCTAACCATAGGCCTAGGCCTAACACTAGGCATAAACCTAGGCCTAAAAATCCTAACCCTAAACCCTAAACGCTAACCCTATTCCTAAACCTAACCCTAACCCTAACCTTAAACCTAGGCCTAGGCCTAGGCCTAAACCTACGTCTAGTCCTAACCGTAGGTCTAACCCTAGGCCTAGGCCTAACACTAGGCATAAACCTAGGCCTAAAAATCCTAACCCTAAACCCTAAAACCTAACCCTAACCCTAAGCCTAACCCTAACCCTAACCCTAGGCCTAGGCCTAGGCCTAGGCCTAAACCTACGTCTAGGCCTAAACGTAGGACTATGCCTAGGCCTAGGCCTTACACTTGGCATAAACCTAGGCGTAAAAATCCTAACCCTAAACCCTAAAACCTAACCCTAACCCTTACCCTAAACCTAACCCTAACCCTAACCCTAACCCTAACCCTAGGCCAAGGCCTAAACCTCTGTCTAGTCCTAACCGTAGGTCTAACCCTAGGCCTACGCCTAACACTAGGCATAAACCTAGGCCTAAAAATCCTAACCTTATACCCTAAACCCTAACTCAAACCCTAACCCTAACTGTAACCCTAACCCTAAACCTAACCCTAACCCTAGGCCTAAACCTAGGCCTAGGCCTAACTCTAGGCCTAAAGCTAGGCCTAAAATTCTTAACCCTAAACCCTAAACCCTAAACCCTAACCCTAAACCTAACCCTAGGCCTAGGCCTAGGCCTAGGCGTAGGCCTAAATCTAAGTCTAGGCCTAAACGTAGGACTATGCCTAGGCCTAGGCCTAACACTAGGCATAAACCTAGGCCTAAAAATCCTAACCCTAAACCCTAAACCCTAACCCTAACCCTAACCCTAACCCTAACCCTAAACCCTAACCCTAACACCTAACCCTAACCCTAACCCTAGGCCTAGGCCTAGGCCTAGGCCTACGTCTAGGCCTAACCGTAGGTCTAACCCTAGGCCTAGGCCTAACACTAGGCATAAACCTAGGCCTAAAAATCCTAACCTTAACCCTAAAACCTAACCATAACCTAAACCCTAACCCTAACACTAACCCTAACCATAGGACTAACCCTAGGCCTAGGCCTAACACTAGGCATAAAGCTAGGCCTAAAATTCCTCACCCTAAACCCTAAACCCTAAACCCTAAACTCTAACCCTAACACTAACCCTAATCCAAACCCTAACCCTAACCCTAACCCTAACCCTAACCCTAACCCTAACCCTAACCCTAACCCTAACCCTAACCCTAACCCTAACCCTAACCCTAGGCCTAACCCTAACCCTAGGCCTAGGCCTAAACCTAGGTCTAGTCCTAACCGAAGATCTAACCCTAGGCCTAGGCCTAACACTAGGCATAAACCTAGTCCTAAAAATCCTAACCCTAAACCCTAAAACCTAACCATAACCCTAACCCTAACCCTAACCCTAACCCTAGGCCTAGGCCTAGGCCTAAATCTAAGTCTAGTCCTAACCGTAGGACTATGCCTAGGCCTAGGCCTAACTCTAGGCATAAACCTAGTCCTAAAAATCCTAACCCTAAACCCTAAAACCTAACCATAACCCTAACCCTAACCCTAACCCTAACCCTAGGCCTAGGCCTAAACCTACGTCTATGCCTAAACGTAGGACTATGCCTAGGCCTAGGCATAACACTAGGCATAAACCTAGGCCTAAAAATCCTAACCCTAAACGCTAACCCTAACCCAAACCCTAACCGTAACCGTAACCCTAACCCTAACCCTAACCCTAACCCTAGGCCTAGGCCTAAATCTAAGTCTAGGCCTAAACGTAGGACTATGCCTAGGCCTAGGCCTAAATCTAGGCATAAACCTAGGCCTAAAAATCCTAACCTTAAACCCTAAAACCTAACCATAACCCTAACCCTAACCGTAACCGTAACCCTAACCCTAACCCTAACGCTAATGCTAACCCTAGGGCTAACCCTAGGCCTAGACCTAAACCTACGTCTAGGCCTAAACGTAGGACTATGCCTAGGCCTAGGCCTAACTCTAGGCATAAACCTAGGCGAAAAAATCCTAACCCTAAACCCTAAAACTAAACCATAACCCTAACCCTAACCCTAACCCTTACCCTAAACCTAACCCTAACCCTAACCCTAGGCCTAGGCCTAGGCCTAGGCCTAAACCTAGGTCTAGTCCTAACCGTAGGTCTAACCCTAGGCCTAGGCCTAACACTAGGCATAAACCTAGGCCTAAAAATCCTAACCCTAAACCCTAAACCCTAAACCCTAACCCTAACCCTAACCCTAACCCTAACTCTAGGCCTAGGCCTAGGCCTAATCCTATGTCTAGGCCGAACCGTAGGTCTAACCCTAGGCCTAGGCCTAACACTAGGCATAAACCTAGGCCTAAAAATCCTAACCTTAAACCCTAAACCCTAACCCTAACCCAAACCCTAACCCAAACCCTAACCCAAACCCAAACCCAAACCCTAACCCTAACCCTAACCCTAACCCTAACCCTAGGCCTAGGCCTAGGCCTAGGACTAGGCCTAGGCCTAGGCCTAAACCTACGTCTACGCCTAAACGTAGGACTATGCCTAGGCCTATGCCTAACACTAGGCATAAACCTAGGCCTAAAAATCCTAACCCTAAACCCTAAACC
>NC_049193.1:1066398-1068898 GCF_009769625.2 Cygnus olor
GACCCTACACATAACCCTAACTCTAATGACCCAGCATCTACCCTTACCCTGACGACTCTACACCTCATCCTAACCCTAACCCTAACAGTAACCCTAATGCTAACCCTAATGCTAACCCTAACCCTAACCCTAACCCTAAACCTAAACCTAACCCTCATGACCCTACACATAACCCTAACTCTAATGACCCTGCACCTAACCCTAATCCTAATGATACTACACCTAATCCTAAACGTAACCCTAACCGTAACCCTAACCGTAACCCTAACCGTAACCCTAACCATAACCCTAACCCTAACCCTAACCCTAACCCTGACCCTGACCCTAAGCCTCAGCCTCAGCCTAAGCCTAAGCCTAAGCCTAACCCTACCTCTAACTCTAACCCTAATGATACTACACCTAACCCTAAACTTAAACTTTACCTTAACCCTAAGCTAACACTAAACAAAACCCAAACCCTAACCCTAACCCTAACCCTCACCCTAACCCTAGCCCTAACCCTAAACCTTAACCCTAACCCTAACCCTAATGATACTACACCTAACCCAAAATATAAACTTAAACTTAACCCTAAGCTAAACTTAAACAAAACCCTAACCCTAACCCTAACCGTAACCCTAACCCTAACCCTAACCCTAACCCTAACCCTAACCCTAACCCTCACCCTAACCCTAGCCCTAACCCTAAACCTTAACCCTAACCCTAACCCTAATGATACTACACCTAACCCAAAATATAAACTTAAACTTAACCCTAAGCTAAACTTAAACAAAACCCTAACCCTAATGACCCAGCACCTACCCTTACCCTAATGACTCTACACCTCATCCTAACCCTAACCCTAACAGTAACCCTAGCCGTAAACCTAACCCCAACCCTAACCCTAACCCCAACCCTAACCCTAACCCTAACCCTAACCCTACCTCCAACCCCAACCCTAATGATACTACACCAAACCCAAAACTTAAACGTAACCTTAACCCTAAGCTAACACTAAAAAAAACCCGAACCCTAACCCTAACCCTAACCCTAACCCTAACCCTAATCCTAACTCTAACCCTAACCTTAACCCTAACCCTAACCCTAACCATAATGACCCTATACACAACCATAAACCTAACCCTAACCCTAACCCTCATGACCCTACACATAACCCTAACCCTAATGACCCAGCACCTACCCTTACCCTAATGACTCTACACCTCATCCTAACCCTAATCCTAATCCTAATCCTAACCCTAACCCTAACCCTAACCCTAACCCTAACCCTAACCCTGACCCTAAACCTAACCCTAACCCTAACCCTAAACCTAAACCTAACCCTCATGACCCTACACATAACCCTAACTCTAATGACCCTGCACCTAACCCTAATCCTAATGATACTACACCTAATCCTAAACGTAACCCTAACCGTAACCCTAACCCTAACCCTAACCCTGACCCTGACCCTAAGCCTCAGCCTCAGCCTAAGCCTAAGCCTAAGCCTAACCCTACCTCTAACTCTAACCCTAATGATACTACACCTAACCCTAAACTTAAACTTTACCTTAACCCTAAGCTAACACTAAACAAAACCCAAACCCTAACCCTAACCCTAACCCTCACCCTAACCCTAGCCCTAACCCTAAACCTTAACCCTAACCCTAACCCTAATGATACTACACCTAACCCAAAATATAAACTTAAACTTAACCCTAAGCTAAACTTAAACAAAACCCTAACCCTAATGACCCAGCACCTACCCTTACCCTAATGACTCTACACCTCATCCTAACCCTAACCCTAACAGTAACCCTAGCCGTAAACCTAACCCCAACCCTAACCCTAACCACAACCCTAACCCTAACCCTAACCATAACCCTAACCCTACCTCCAACCCCAACCCTAATGATACTACACCAAACCCAAAACTTAAACGTAACCTTAACCCTAAGCTAACAATAAAAAAAACCCGAACCCTAACCCTAACCCTAACCCTAACCCTAATCCTAACTCTAACCCTAACCTTAACCCTAACCCTAACCCTAACCATAATGACCCTATACACAACCATAAACCTAACCCTAACCCTAACCCTCATGACCCTACACATAACCCTAACCCTAATGACCCAGCACCTACCCTTACCCTAATGACTCTACACCTCATCCTAACCCTAATCCTAATCCTAATCCTAACCCTAACCCTAACCCTAACCCTAACCCTAACCCTGACCCTAAACCTAACCCTAACCCTAACCCTAACCCTGACCCTAAACCTAACCCTAACCCTACCTCCAACCCCAACCCTAATGATACTACACGAAAACCTAAACTTAAACGTAACCTTAACCTAAGCTAACACTAAAAAAAACCCGAACCCTAACCCTAACCCTAACCCTAAGCCTAAGCCTAACCCTAACCCTAACCGTAACCCTAACCCTAACCCTTACCCTAACCCTAACCCTAACCGTAACCGTAACCCTAACCCTACCTCCAACCCCAACCCTAATGATACT
>NC_049193.1:1071398-1164785 GCF_009769625.2 Cygnus olor
CCTAACCCTAACCCCAACCCTAACCCTAACCCTAACCCTACCTCCAACCCCAACCCTAATGATACTACACCAAACCCTAAACTTAAACGTAACCTTAACCCTAAGCTAACACTAAAAAAAACCCGAACCCTAACCCTAACCCTAACCCCTAACCCTAACCCTAACCCTAACCAGAACCCTAACCCTAACCCTAACCCTAATGGCGGAGATAACCCTAACCCTAACTCTAACTCTAACCCTAACCCTAACCCTAATCCTAACTCTAACCCTAACCTTAACCCTAACCCTAACCCTAACCCTCATGACCCTACACATAACCCTAACCCTAATGACCCAGCACCTACCCTTACCCTAATGACTCTACACCTCATCCTAACCCTAACCCTAACCCTAACTCTAACCCTGACCCTAACCCTAACCCTAACCGTAACCCTAACCCTACCTCCAACCCCAACCCTAATGATACTACACGAAAACCTAAAATTAAACGTAACCTTAACCTAAGTTAACACTAAACAAAACCCGAACCCTAAGCCGAACCCTAAGCCTAACCCTAACCCTAACCCTAAGCCTAACCCTAAGCCTAACCCTAACCCTGACCCTAACCCTAAACCTCAGCCTAAGCCTAAGCCTAAATCTAAGCCTAAGCCTCAGCCTAAACCTAACCCTACCTCTAACCCTAACCCTAATGATACTACACCTAACCCTAAACTTAAACTTTACCTTAACCCTAAGCTAACACTAAAGAAAACCCGAACCCTAACCCTAACCGTAACCCTAAACCTAACCTCAACCCCAATGACCCTACACCCAAACAGAAACGTAAACTTAACCCCAATACTAATCTTAACCAGAACCCTAACACTAACCCTAACCCTAATGACCCTACACCTAAACGTAACCCTAACCCTAACCCTAACTCTAAACCTAACCCTAATGGCGGAGCTAAGCCTACCCCTAACCCTGACCCTAACCCTAACCCTGACCCTAACCCTAACCCTAACCCGCATGATGACCCCACACATAACCCTAACCCTAATGACCCTAACCCTAACCCTAATCACCCTACACCTAAGCCTATCCTTATCCCTAACCCTAACCCTAATCATACTACACCTCCGCCTAAACCTAAACTCAACCCTAAACCTAAGCTAACAGTAACCATAGCCCTAAGCCTAATGACCCTACACCTAATCCCAACCCTAAGACTAACACTAATGACCAAACACATACCCCTAACCCTACCCTTATCCCTAGCCCTAGCCCTAACCCTAACCCCAAACCTAATGCTAACCCTAATGAGCCTAATCCTAACCCTAACCCTAACCTTAAAACAAATGGAGTCCCCCCTGTGGAGCTAACCCTAACCCTCCCCCTAACCCTAACCCTATCCTTAACCCTTCCCCTAACGACCCTAACCCTAACCCTAACCCTAGGCAATGGACTTCATTTCTGGACATGGCAATGGAGTTAATTTCTGCAAAGAGATACAGACAGTTACAAAGACACAAAAGCCCACGGACAGCACAGAGCTACTCAGAGCAGAAGTCCCAAACTTGCAAAAGGCCGGCTGAGAAAGACGTTTAAAAGAGGGGGCACCTGGAGTGCTCTGCCACTGAGCTCTACCCCCTGCAGCAACACCTGCACAGAGGCATTTTGCACCATTGCACACAGAGTACACAGCATCTGCCCATGGGTTAAGGTTCATTAACTTGGTAGCTGCCCGGACAGGGTAATGGACGTAATTTCTGCAAAGAGTTACTACACAGAATTAGAAACTCACACAAAACACACAGACAGCACAGAGCTACTCAGAGCAGAAGTCCCAAACTTTCCTAGACAAAAAGCAGGCTGAAAAAAGACACCACAGAGGGGGCACCTGGAGTTGAACCAGGGACCTCTTGATCTGCAGTCAAATGCTCTACCACTGAGCTATACCCCCTGCAGCAAGCCCTCCGCAAGGTGGTTTTAAAAGCAGTTACACACACCCAGTGTCTGACCACAGGTTCAGATTCATCACCCTGACAGCAGCCTGGACAGGGCAACGGACGTAATTTCTGCAAAGAGTCACTACAGAAAATCCCAAACTTACACAAAAACAGCGCAGAGCAACTCAGAGCAGAAGCCCTGAGCTTTCCTGGGCAAAAGGCCGGCTGAAAAAGACATTTAAAAGAGGGGGCACCTGGAGTTGAACCAGGGACCTCTTGATCTGCAGTCAAATGCTCTGCCACTGAGCTATACCCCCTTGGGTCAGCAACCAGAAAGGTGCAGGAAAAAAAAATACAGACAGCTCAGATTTTATGTCCACTGGGTGGATTGGTTTTTTATTTGACAGACTCCTTTGCATTAAAATGTACACGCCAAAGTGTATTCAGAGAATCAATACAGGAGACAAAGCGGAGAACCACTGCAGTCTCTCGCCTGATCAAAACGACGACTCCTACAGCCCAGGAACTGGCATCGTGCCTTTGCCTCGTCACTGACATGCACGCAAATTTGGCCGTGCATTGTTAGGTTAACGCTCTGTCTTGGGTTTGGTTCAGAGAGCAGCCCTTTGGCCATGCAGCAGCATGCAGGATCTAAAAGTGAGGCACACGCCTCGTACTTTTTCCTGATAAAAGCACAATTGCAAGGGGGCACCTGGAGTTGAACCAGGGACCTCTTGATCTGCAGTCAAATGCTCTGCCACTGAGCTATACCCCCTGCAGCAAGCCCTCCGCAAGGTGGTTTTAAAAGCAGTTACACACGCCCAGTGTCTGACCACAGGTTCAGATTCATCACCCTGACAGCAGCCTGGACAGGGCAACGGACGTAATTTCTGCAAAGAGTCACTACAGAAAATCCCAAACTTACACAAAAACAGCGCAGAGCAACTCAGAGCAGAAGCCCTGAGCTTTCCCGGGCAAAAGGCCGGCTGAAAAAGACATTTAAAAGAGGGGGCACCCGGAGTTGAACCGGGGACCTCTTGATCTGCAGTCAAATGCTCTGCCACTGAGCTATACCCCCCTGAAGCAAGGCTTGTACAAGGTGGTTTTAAAAGCAGTTATACACAGAGCCCAGCGTCTGACCGCGGGTTCAGATTGATCACCCTGACAGCAGCCTGGACAGGGCAACGGACGTAATTTCTGCAGGGAGTTACCACAGAAAATCCCAAACTTACACAAATTCTGGCGCTCCGCCGCCGCTCGTCACCGGGCCGCGCCGCCGCTCCGTGACGTCACCTCCGCCGCGCCGCTGAGGGCAGCCGCCAAGATGGCGGAAGGAGGCGGCGGAGCAAGGTCCGGCCCGGCCCGGCCCGGCGCCCCCCCTCCGCGGCTCCCGTTCCCCCTGGGAGGAAACCCAAAATTTCTTAGAGCAGCACCGCGAAGGGCCGCAGGTAAAGGAGCGCGCCCCAGCGAGCCGCGCGCACGGGGCCTGCCCGCAGCCGCAGCCCGTTCGCGTCACCGAGCCCCGGAGGCCCTGGGGCTGGGTCCGCCCGCGGGGGGCTTCGAACCGGGCACCTGCGGGCTCCCAGCCCGGCGCCCTGCCCCGGAGCCACGCGCGGCCCCGAAACGCGCGGCCCCGGCCGCTGGGGCGTGGCGCAGGGGGAGCGCGGCTGCCCGCGGGGCCGGAGGTGCCGGGTTCGAGCCCCCCGGGGGGCGGGAGTCAGCGCCTGGCTGCGGCTGCACCCTTGTGAGATCAGCCCCGGGCTGACTCCTGCAGCACCTGCCCCAGCTGCCTGCACGTAACACCTCAGTCGAGGTCCAATTTTCCAGAACGACATTGTGGTTAGCGTTTACTCCCCGAGTGTTTACTCCATCCTTAATGACAGTTACTCAGACAGGAAAAACTAGAATTGCATCCCACCTCTGCAGAACCACGTTGTTAGCTCTTACATGCGTTGTTCAGCAAAAACAAGGGGAAAAAAGTCACAGTTTTCTTCCTGGCAAAAGAAAATCTAGTGATTTCTAAAATGAGAAGCATAAGGAGGTCTCCCCCTATTCTGTCTTTAAAGAAGAAAGGTTGGAAAAGGAGGTGGAGAGGGGGCACCTGGAGTTGAACCAGGGACCTCTTGATCTGCAGTCAAATGCTCTGCCACTGAGCTATACCCCCTTGGGTTAATACCTTTACGAGGAGCAGAAAAAAGGGAGCTGATTCCGTGGCACAGGGACTACAAGTACACCTTTGCTTTCTCACAGACAAGGGTATCGATTTTGGCCATATATTTTCTGGTAGTTGCTCAGTGTCTTAAATATGGAAGTTCAGAGACCAGTCCTCTGGGCAATGCAGAAACACACAGGTTCTAAAAGTGTGTTCTATTCATCTCACTTTTGCCTTTAAAAAAAAAGAAAACAAAACACAATCTTAAGGGGGCACCTGGAGTTGAACCAGGGACCTCTTGATCTGCAGTCAAATGCTCTGCCACTGAGCTATACCCCCTTGGCTCAGCAATTGGACAAGGAGCAGAAAAAAACACAAATACAGAGCCCTGTATAGTTTCTCTCTCTACTGGTTATGCTTTTTTATATGTCAGGCTCCTTTGCGTCTTAACATACCTGATAAAGCGAGTTCAGTCAGAATCACAGACGAGCGCACGGCGTACTTACTTACACAGCCCAGAGCCACCGCAGTTTCCTCGTTGATCAAAATGACGACTCCCAGGGTTCAGCAGCTACCAGCCTTTGCTTGGTCACCACCAAGGAGAGGGATTTGGGCCACACATCTTTAGGTGAACGCTGAGTGTCTTGAATGTGCAAGTTCAGAGACCAGCCCTTTGGGCAAAGCACAAGGAATTTAAAGGTGAAGAAAATATGTTTTTTTTTTTCTTGAAAAAAAAGGGGGCACCTGGAGTTGAACCAGGGACCTCTTGATCTGCAGTCAAATGCTCTGCCACTGAGCTATACCCCCTCCTTCTGAGGGAGTGCACACACAAATAAAACAGCAGTTTAAAATAAGTTCTTCCCCTGTTTTTCTGCCTGCCCTCAATAGGAACCTAGTGCAGCAAATCCTGCTGTGGAAGATTTTATTCCAAGCTTAAAACATCACAGGGGCCAAGATACCGAGACCCCAGACTCCCTTGGAGGACGCGCTCTCTGGTTCTCTTCATTCCCTACCAGGCAACCTTCCCAATCCCTCTCCAGTGACACCTGCTTCCTCTTCTAATTTTGCTCTGTTTTGGTTTACTACTCTCTAACTTAGTGGAGAGAAGCACTGCCTCATGGTTTTTCAATTTGCCCACCATTTCTAAGTCTTCTGATACTGTGAAAAACAAGAAAGAGGAGAGGAAGCTGAGCGCCTCTCCAAGGCCAGGGAGGAAGACCTCGTGTTAGACGGAGCCCTCCAAAGACCAGAAAAATCCATACTGGAAAGACGATTCCAGAAATGTCTCCTAAATTGAGGCATTTTCCAACATTCTGAGAAGATGAAACTGCAAACCTTTACTTGTTACAGTTCTCGTGACCCCTTAAAAACTCTGAGAGAGGGGACACTCCCCAGGGGGCACCCGGAGTTGAACCGGGGACCTCTTGATCTGCAGTCAAATGCTCTGCCACTGAGCTATACCCCCCTGGGCCAGTCCCCTCCTGGATGGGATTTTTCTGCTAATTCCAAACAACTCCAGCACACCTTGGCAAGGTACTCCCAGCACAAAAAGTACCGCTCAAGGATATGCTCCTCTCTCTACTCACAACCTCCGTGGGGCCACTCCTCTTCTCAGCAATCTTCTTGGTGCCTGGCTACCTCCGCATCTGCCAGAGGACGTTCCCTGCAGGGAGTTCAGGGGAAAGCAGTCAACTGAGAAGCCCCAAATGGACCTTTTGGGGACAAAAAGAGGAAAAGGGGAGGGGGCACCCGGATTTGAACCGGGGACCTCTTGATCTGCAGTCAAATGCTCTGCCACTGAGCTATACCCCCCATGTCAGCCTCCTCCTCAGCTGGAAATTTTCTGGTCATTCCGAACAACTCCAGCACACCAATAAATTACTCCCGGCAAAAAAACACTGACGGAAATACCTCTCTGCTCACAACCTCCACGGTGCCGGTCCTCTTCTCTTGTCAATCTTCTTCTTGATGCCAGGCTACCACCACGTCTGCCAGAGGACATTCCCTGCAGACAAACAGTTCAGGGGAAAGCAGTCAACTGAGAAGCCCCAAATGGACCTTTTGGGGACAAAAAGAGGAAAAGGGGAGGGGGCACCCGGATTTGAACCGGGGACCTCTTGATCTGCAGTCAAATGCTCTACCCCTGAGCTATACCCCCACCTGGGCAACACCTGCCCGAGGAGCTCCTTGTGGCCGCTGATGGGGCAGCTCTGCCGCATTCCAGAGCCTGTGCTCACAGCACCTGCAGCACGGCTCCCCCACGACTTCCCTCTCCTTGGGCTCCCCCACGACTTCCCTCTCCGTGGCCTCCTCCCGGCCTCGCCAGCCCCAGGCCTCGCACCACGCCTGCTCACGGGCTCCTGGGGGACACGCCAACCGCTTCCCGCTTTGCTTTCTCTTACAGCACCCCGTGATGGAGCGGGAAAGCAGAACGCTCGGAAACACCCACCTCAGAACGCTCGGCCGTGCCTCTCTTTGCTCACGGCCTGCCCTGCCAGCGGAGCACGCAAACCTCGCAGGGAGCAGCTCCTGCGCTGCCCGCGGCCTCGCTGCCTTCCCCTGCCGACGGGCCGGAGGCTGCAGGGAAGGGAAACGCCAACACCCAGAGGCTTTCCTCCAACTTCCAGCCGTGCCGTGTCCTACCTAGGAAAAAGTCTTCATAAATCAAAGACGTACCATGAGCTGTTGAAAGACAGATCGAGAGAGAACACTTTTATTCTAGTGCTTGTTTCTTACTCATAAGCAGGTGCCTGCTCCTCTCCCCATGGCCTCACAAACAGCTCCACCACCACTGAGGGATTGGAAGGTGGTCACTTCCCAAGGGGCGTTGCAGCAATTCCCCCAGCAGCTGCTGGACCTTCCAGGGTTTGGGGTCTGCTAGGAAGCCACAACTGCTCACCCGCTCCGTAGAACAGCCTGGAGAAGAGACAGTCGCCCTCGGTCCACCCAAGTCCCTTTCCCAGTTTCCCCTCCCCAGCCGCTGCTGGTGCACAGCTCGTGCTGAATCCAGCAGAAAAGTCTAAAAAACTACTTCTAGGCCACAAGATGTCGGCCCAAACACCACAGAACTGCAGGCAGCTGCTTGGAAACATCCAGGCTCCTTTTTTCTGTTTCTCAAGCAAAGCATTTAGCTCCAGAAACGCGTTCATGGCTCTTCTTCAGCTAGAGAACGTCACAAGCAATTTCACATTGCTTAGGGAGCTTTTACAGCATCTGGGGTAGGCAACACCCTGCAGCTGATCATGACCCCTCTCAGGTGATCTGAACGTTCAGGCACCCCCTGTACTGGCAGTTAGCAGCCGGTGACCCCCTGCCTGTTTCACCACTGGTCGAGGTTTTGAGGCACAAACTGCAGCCACTCCCTCAGCTGACAGCAGTGGGCTCGATGTATCCTTGCACAGTCTTCAGCAAGGTCTGAGAAAGCATTTTTTAGCCGGCTGTACAGAACAAACTCCGCGAGTTTAATCTGATCCACCTCAGGCAAGAATTTTCCCCACGCAGAATCAGACTTCAGTTAAATTGCCCATTCTGGAAGAAAATTTCTAACGCTCGAGAGCCCCTGTACAAACGGTTTTTGTGGAAGTTTCCAAAAGGACCTCTGTTTTTATCCATGTTGGATGAATTCAGTCAGCGCTGGGAAGATCTGTCATTCCAGGGCAAGCACCCTCCAGATGCAGGAGTCCCAGTACGCAAGAACTCGCCTCAAAGAGGCTGATCACTGGATCTTAACCACCAGGCCCCTCTCCCGCTGTCGGACCTGCCTGCATACAAAGTTCTGGAAAACGTTTCCCAGACCTGAAATAATTTAACACCGTCACGCCTAGCAGAGGACGGTAGTTCAAGCTTAACAATGGCAAGAAAGACACTCTTTATTTGGTACAAGTACTTTTATTTCTTCTCTGCAAAGATGAGCACGTTTATGCAATGCTTCCTGCATTGGAGGCTATCCTGGGCCACAGATCTGCACACTCCTTAGCCACAGGGCCTGTGATTGCAGAACCTGGCGAAGAGAAAAACAAGACAGCGCGTTAGAGAGCCGTGCAGGTGTGACGGTACCCAGCGACATCTTGCACAAACAGCAGGTCAGCCTGGCTGCACGCTCAAGGCTGAGGAGAATCCGGAACCTTCTGCCCAGGCTGGCCGAGCTCTCTAACAGGTACTGCCCGCCATCCCGCTCCGCCTCTGCCCGGTGCGGGAAGGCTCCCGTCCGTACCTTTCATTTCCCCTTTATTGTTTACTATTACTCCTGCGTTGTCCTCGAAGTACAGGAATACTCCATCTTTTCTCCTGTATGATTTCCGCTGCCGAATTACCACTGCTGGGTGCACTGCAAAGGGAAACGAGCAACTCAGTATCCTGAGCATCCTGCTCAGCAGCAGACACCCCAGAGGAGCAATCCTGCTGCAGCATTTAACCCAACACATCTCTTATCTACGCTACTTCGCTAGGGAGCTGAATCGCGCGTTGGGGCCGCAGTTCCAACACAGGCTATGCGTTCAGCAGGGCTGACAGGTAAGTCACCCTACTCTCAGCCTTTCAGCACTCACGTCACAGAACGTGTTAAGTTTCTTCAGCAACTCCTGGGATCGCAGCCAACACCCCTGGCATCACGCTGGCAGAGCGGGACTGATGCTCACGGAGTGAATCAAAAGGTTACCCTGACAGCAATTTTTTTTAGCCACCCTTATAAGAGGTAGCGTTTTTTTCCACTCCTACCAGTTCTGATCAACTGCAACAGTTGCACATTTACAGAATTTGAAAAATCTGGTATGAACTTCACATCTTTAATAACGGAGAACTCTGTCAACTCATTGGCTATACTGGAACGAAGCTTCAAGTTCATCTAGAGACACGGGTGTAAATATAAGGGTCTTATTCATACCTCAGTTACAAGAGGAGAAAGTGTCAGCTGCCATCGTGTCTCACATTCTATAGCACGTGGTGCTTTCCTTGGTTCTAAGGGAAACTATCTTGAAAACAAGAGTACACTTAAAGCTGACAACTAGGCTTCTTCCCACAAAAGTCACTGTTTATTTCTAAATCTGTCAATTTACAGACACCGCTCAGCAAGAACCCCTTCCCTCCCCTCCAGAACAGCAGCAATCTCCCAGACCTTGTCACACCACTGATTGAAATGAACAGCACGAGCTGCCACTTCACCCAAAAGCGATGCTTTTCTCTGCCCTTCCACGACAACTCACTGAGCCACTGGACGCAGACCCAACAAGTGCTTTTTAGAAGGGTGGAGCGAGCGCTCCGGGCAGCAGGCGCCTGCCTCCTGCAGCGGTGTAAGGCAGGACTCTTGGTGCCCTTGAGGGGAAGGGCCTGCAGCCCCCTGCTCACAGGGACACCTCTCAGAGGAGCAGCTGTGCTGCAGCTGAGGTTGAGAAGCGCCCCGCAGGCACAGCCACCCCTCTCCACGCTCACCTTTCTTTCTCAGCTCTGGCTTGCCCTTTTTGACGGTTGCCATGACCATGTCACCCACGCCGGCCGCCGGCAGCCTGTTCAGGCGCCCCTTGATGCCCTTCACGGAGATGATGTACAGGTTCTTGGCGCCTGCGGAGAGAAAGGCTCAGCATTAACCAGGCTGCGGGATCCTATCAAAAAACCCGCTGAAGCTCACGGCACCAGCTGCTGCTTCACCCCAAAGCGGCGCTATCGCCGTGCCCTCCCACAGGGGCTCAGCAAGGCACAGACCCGCCGATCCGGGCGGAGAGCCGCGTTCCGGGCCCACGCAGCCGCCCCCCGCCCCAGCGGCGGACCCGGGGCCCGGCTCACCCGTGTTGTCCGCGCAGTTGATGACGGCGCCCACGGGCAGGCCGAGGGAGATGCGGAACTTGGCTCCGGAGGAACCGCCGCGTCCTGCGGGCAGAGAACAGGCGTGAGGCCGCCGCGGCCTGCGCGGGGCCGCCGGGGCTCAGGCACCGGCTGCGGCCTCCAGGCTCCGAGCTCCCGGCCGGATCCGCGGGCTCGGAGGCGCTCCGGGCTCCCCCCGGCCCGGCACCAGCCCCGGGGGCGGCGACCGGGGCCGGATGGCGGCGGATGAGGCCCAGGCCCGGCGCCCGCCTCACCTCGCTTGGACATCTTGGCGCCGGAAGAGAGGGAGGCGCGCGGGGCACGCCGGGATATGGGGCAGCACCGCCCCCCTCCGGCGCGGCCGGTGTCACGTGGCGGGGGTGTCACGCGGCGAGGGGATATCACGTGCAGGGAGTGGCACGTGGCGCCCCCTGCAGGCGGCGGGCGGGGGCGCAGCGCCGGTACCGGGAGCACCGGCCGGGGGGGGGGGGGGCGGGGGGTGCAGGAGGGGGAGGGGGGGCGCGGCCCCCTTCGGGCTCCCCACGCGTGCCGCGGGCGGGCCCCCCCCGCCCTGGGGTGCGCCGTGGACACCGGGAAAGGCTTCCGGCCGGGCCCTGACGGTTCAATTTGGGGTGAAAATCCACGGTTTTGGGGTTTTGTTCCCGAAAAGGGGAGAGCAGTTAAACGATAGAAGGAGAGGGGCCGAAAACAAACGAATAAATAAAGGAAATGTAAAAGAGGGGGCACCCGGATTTGAACCGGGGACCTCTTGATCTGCAGTCAAATGCTCTGCCACTGAGCTATACCCCCTGCCCTGATCCACCCCCCTCTGCACCCCTTTACCCGTGGCGGGGGGGGGGGGCAGGGGCAGGGGCAGGCCGGGGCTTTTCTGGAATCGGCCTCTTCTGGATTTTACCTCCGCAGGACTTTTCCAGCCCTGGCAGCTTTACAAAACCCGGCGTCGTTCGCCCACAGCTTGAAAGAGCCTCTTGCCTGCAGGCGACGTACAGTGGATTTACTCAGGGGGTTTCCAGGTTTATTTTCAGGGAGGCGCAAGCGACACTGCTCGCGATGTTCCATCGACCCCAAACGCTGCGCGGGGCTGGGGATGCCGCCTGATGGCTTGAAAGCAAATGACGGGAAATAACGGCAGTAAGTGCAGAAGTACGGGGTTTGACAGCCGTAAATTGAACTGCTGACGGTAAACGCCCGGTTCGTAGCTGATGAGAGAAGTACAAAAGCATTGCCTGGAGTAACAGCGCAAACGTCCCGCGCTGCTCTGTTTTCCAGGACGTCTTCCGCGAGTGGGGTCCCAAAAGGCCATCGGCTCTCACCCATCACCAGACCCGTCAGGAGAGGAGCGCGGGCCAAACCGCAGGGCAAGCTGACGCGTGGGGCCAGGCCGAGTGTGCCAGACGCAAGATGCAGCTCCGGAAAAAAAATAGAGCAAGCCGTAGGTGGGACAGCACCCGGCAGAGCCGTGTCCTCGGCTGCCCCGGGGAAGCAGCAGCTTCGCCGCGTGTAGGGGTGAGGCTGAATCGTGGCGTACGGGGAGCGTGCCCTCCCAAAACCCTTGGGTGACGAACAGGCTCTGTCACCCAGCAGCATCTCCTGAGCCAAGAGAGCAAAAACCACCCACGAGGACATCCCAGGGAGCTGGGTGCGCAGAAAAGCGTGCCTTATTTTAAGGCAAAATGGCCTGGGAAAGGGTGGGAGGCTGGCTGGTGGGGGTGGGAAGTGCCGGGTGAGGTATCAGGAAAGGAAGGAGTGGGCGCCCTGCGAGGGGATCAGATAAGCTGCTTTTAAATGAAGGAAACCAATTTGAAGCCGCATCCTGAAACGAAGAAGGGGGAAGAGAGCCGAGCGCAGCCTCGTTTGGTGTGGGCGTGCGTTATTAAAGTACTCCTGGCTTTGTGAGGCTCCTTCTTTTGCGACAGGCTCTGGGATGGGATAACGCTGGGGGACCTGGGGCGCAGCTGCCCCCGGGCGGGAGCAGCGACAGGAGCAGTGACAGCGTCCTGCCCGCGGCCTTTGCATTGTGGGGTCAGGATCCAGCGCTGCGAAGCGGCCGCCCTGCACACGCAGGAGGCACCCACGGGAGCCGGGGCCGCGTGTCTGTGCCCTGCTGGCTGCGCGTTCCCGCTGCGCCTCGAAACAGCGAGGGGGAAAACACGCGTGGGAGTGGAAAAATAAAAATAAAATTCGTCTTCGAGGGGGCACCCGGATTTGAACCAGGGACCTCTTGATCTGCAGTCAAATGCTCTACCACTGAGCTATACCCCCGGCTGCCGCTGCGGTCGCCCCGCGCGCTCTAAGTGCGGGCCGCGGCCCCACGCGTGGGCGGGGCGGGACCGGGGGGGCCCCGCTGGGGTCCCGGGGGGGCTGCGGGCAGGGGTAAAGGGGCCGCGCGTGGGCGGCCGCGCAAAGGGGCCGTGCAAAGGGGCCGCGCGTGCACACGTGGGCGGCCGTGCACCGCGCGCGTGCACGCGGGGAGGGCCGCCCCGAGCACGCGCGCGCGGGCGGGAGCCCCCCTCGGGGTGGGGGTGTGTGGGGGGGGGGGGGGCGGGGGGTGCCGCGTGTGCCCGCCCCCGCCCACACCGCGATTTGCTCACGGGTGGGGGGCGGCGCGCGTGCAAGGGCACGTGTGTGTGCGTGCGCGCGCGGAGAGAGGGGGGGCGCGCGTGGGTGGGCGCGCGCCACCGCTCCGCCCCCCCCCCCCCCGCGAAACCCCTCCCCTGCCCCCTCCCCCGTTCCCCCCCCCTTATTTAGCGGCGCGGGGCGCGGGCGGCGGCCCAGAGGCGGCGGCGGCAGCGGCGGGCGGCAGCGGAGCCCGGCCATGAACCCCAACTGCGCCCGCTGCGGGAAGATCGTGTACCCCACCGAGAAGGTCAACTGCCTCGACAAGGTGGGTGCGGGGGGGGCACCCGCCCAGCCACGCTCCGCGCTGGACGCCCCCGGGGCTCCCGGTGCCGCCGCCCGCACCGGCGGGTGCTGCGGGGCCGGGGGGGGACCGGGACCGGGACCGGGGGCGCAGCCCCGGTCCCGGCCGGATGGGGAGCGGCGGCGAGCGCTGCCCCTGGGAGCCGCATCTGGTTCGCGTTACCCCGGGTTTTGTTGATTTTATTTTATTTTTTCTTTTAATTCTTTTTTTTTTTTTTTTTTAAGTCTCCGGTTCCGCCCGCTGCCTCCCAGCTCCGGGTTCTCGCCTTGGGAGCTGCCCGGCGGAGCGCGGTGCTCCCGGATCTCTGTGGGGTGCCTTAACCGAAATAAACCCCGGGGCAGCCTCTCGGGTGCTGTCGGGGTCTGGCCTTAGGCCTGGAGGAGGAGGAGGAGGAGGAGGACGAGGTGGTCGTGCCTCGATCCCTCGCTGTCCTCCGGCTGCTGCTGGGGCTCCGTGCCCCCCCCGGGACCCCCCAGAGCCGACCCCTCCTGGCGAGCGGAGCTGCTCTCCTCCTCCTCCTCCTCCTCCTCCTCCTCCTCCTCCTCCTCCTGCCCCAGGCTTCTGGGACCATCCGTGCGGGGACTAAAAAAAGTAACTCCAAGAATGCAAAGATCTCAGCAGCGACATTCCTGAGCTCCGGCAGACCCTATTGCTCGCATTTTTAACGGATGATGTTTCCTCCTTGAGCTGGGAACGGCTTTGTGCTCAACTCTCAGCCCAGTGTCCCGGGGAGCCTCCCGTTTGTGCGGAGCAGCGAAGTGCCGCTGTCTGCTGGCCTCCCGTCGCTCCGGGGGCTCTGAATTGGGGATAATTGGAAGGGAAGGGGGCTGGCGCGTCGCTTCTTCCTGTGCAGGCAGCCTCTGGCTTCTGTGCTACTTCTGAGCTGGCAATTGTGTGCTGCCATGAAGGCATGAGTAATGTGCGTCCTCGCACCACGTATTCTAGCTCTTTGGGAGCAAGCCGTCAGCTGCAGCGGTCACCCTGTGCTTCTGGGGCCTTGCTGGGTGTCTCTGCTCCAAGTCACCTGGTGACATACAGCACCCCCTAACAAAGCAGCTCCCCCAGCAAGCTCCCTGTTAATCCTTCCTGGGGCCCCTGGCTGCTGAGGCAGGGCTGGAGGAGCCCGGCCACCTCCCGTAAGAGCACAGGATAAGCAGTTTTATCAGCGTGGATGTCCCCCTGCTTTGCTCTGCCCCGAGCAAAGTCTAAAGGGCAGCTCTGGGGCTGTTTGCACAAGGCTGGAGTTGGACCAAAGGCAGCAGCCGCGAAGGGCTCCTGGGAGGAGAGGTGTGTGAGGCTGCACGGAAGCTTTCCGTGTCTCTGCTGGCGTGCGACAGGCAGATGTTGTTTGGTTTTCTCCCCAGCGTCCTGGTAGTGAAATCAGGAAGGGCAGCTACCAGCTTCTCCTCTGAGAGTCGCAGCAAATGCGGAAAAGTTGCTTCTGTGCTGGGCTTTAGAAACACAGCACAGCGGCTGAAGTGAGGCTGCCTGCCCGAAGCGCTGCGTGGGGCGAAGCTCTGCCTCTCCCCTTCTGATGCTGACACCCCATGAGAGGTGAAGGCACCGGGCAGTGCCTGTCCTTACCCCCCCGTCCCACCACCAGGGTGCTGTGCCACAGCCAACTTCCGTGCTGGGAGTGGCTGGGGCTGCCGAGCTCCAAGCCCTTGTGAGGCTGATGCTGGGTGACTTTAAAACAAGCGGAAGCCAGAATTTGCCCTTACTGTGTTAAACCTCATTACAAAAACCTCATTATGAGTGTCCCCAGCCCCGTTAGTCTCTCCTGATGTCATCTTAATCCTCCACCTCTCAGGTGGTGCTGGCTCCTGAGCTTGCTCCCAGGTGTGCAGCCGTGGTTTGCCTGCTGGGTGGATGCTTTGCAGCTGCAGCACGAGCTGTGAAATGGGTGCAGGACGTGCCCTGGCTGTGAGCCCTGTCCCTTGTCTGCCACAAGTGGCGGCGCTGAAAGCGCTGCATGTCCGGAGAGCGGCTGGCCTGGATCGCAGCGGGTTGCTGCCAGTGGAGCCCAGCCTGTGGGCACGGTGTGCTGTGTGGCTGTACCTAGGGCCTGCTCCAGGTGCTCAGAGCGCTTTAAGCTTGGAATTGGAAGCACGGGGGTCGATGCTCCTGCAGAAAGCTCTCTGAAGCTTGTCCCCCTTCTCTGCAGCGCTGCTGGAGGGTGAGCGGTGGCGGCAGGGGAAGCCTCTGTGGCTGCTGTTCCTGTGCTGGCTGCGGCAGCCCTTCAGCCCTCCTCTTTGGGGCTGGCCGAGGTTCCTGGACCTGGTGGTAATGCTGTTAGGGGCGAGATAATTCGGAGGCAGCAAGGCTCAGAGGTAGGGGCGGCTCTCCAGGCACCCCAGCTGCCTGCCCAGCCCTTGAAGGGCCCTGAACTGCCTCTGGGGTGGCAATAACTCAGCTGAAAGGCTGTAACTTTCAGGATGGTGAAGACTCAGCTGTTGATTTGTCTGTCCAGCCTGAAAGCCTAGAGAGGAAGGAAAAAAAAATCCCTGTGTGCTGGATCTGAGCTAGGGCATTAGCACGGTGAGGCACAAGGAGTTTGCATAGACCGATGCAGCGAGAGCCGCTCTTGCTCAGCCGCTGCTAGCAGCAGGCTCTGGAGGAACTCGTGTAACTGGAGGAAAAGAACAAATATGTTGCTCTGAGCAACTGAAACGAGGCAGCAAATTGTCCTGCTCGGCTGAGTCATCGCCCGCGAGCGCGGCGGTGTTTGTGCTCGGGGTGTGGTACCTGGGGTAGGTGGCACAAGGGCTTCGGCTGGGCTCTGCACAGAGCGCCCAGCCGGCGGTGCCAGCGGTGGAAACGACTTTTTAGAAGCTTAAGGGTGGAAAAAGCTGAAGGTGGAAATAGTAGCAGCTGCTGCCAGCTGTTCTCCCTGTGTCTGCTCAGTGCACACTGAGCGTAGCCTGACTCAGAGCCCTGGGTGTCTCACCGGGCTTGCCGACGGAAGCAGCTCTGAGCGGGTCTCACTGGGCTCCTTCCAGCCCAGAAAGCCCTTGAGTCAGATGAGCTCTGAACACTTAAAATGCTGCTTTAGAGCTCGTTTGGTATTGCAGCTGATAATGTTGTGATCTGGGTTTGTCTTTACCCTGGAGTCTGAGTGTGCCTCCTGGCCCAAAGGAGAGCCGTGCTGCTGGAAAGCTGTGTCCGGACCTCAGGTGGGGTGAGCCTGAGGCTGCTGGAGCAGGGACAGGGGGAAGAATTCAGGCACTGTTCCACCAGCACCAAGGAGTGCCCTACAGCAGCAGGGAGAGGGGGGCTGACATGTATGTGGGGTCACCCAGCATCTTTTGGGGCTGTAGGGCTCTGCGAGGGCTGGGGTGAGCCACTGAGCCCACAGGAGGGTGGTGAGGACCTCTGGGACACCTGTGTTGGTCCGTCTGCTTCTCATGAGAACCTTTCCTTCGCTATCTTCATTTCCTTGGCTCAGCATCTCTGTGCAGCCTCACCTGACCTGCTCTTCTGGCTATCTCTTGGCTAACATCAGCAGAAAAACCTAAAGTGGTAACTTTGAAGCCTGCGAACCACAGCTGTTAACTATGCTGACAGTCTCCCTTCTTGTATTTGGCCTAGCCCAGTGAATTCCCGATCTGGAGATAAGGCAGCATGCTGCTATAATGCTAAGCCATAAATGTTGCTGCCCTGTTGAGATGAGGCACATTGGCAGAGGGGGATTTGCTTTGTCCTAAACTGGTAAGAGAATTGTCCGTCCCTGGGTTTTGCTGGGGTCGGGGATGTCAGCACTGTCTCTCAGCTGAAGGAGTCCGAGTTAGAATTATGCAAAGCAGGGCCATGTCCCATTGGAACAGCAAGTCACTCGTGCTAATGCTTCTCTCATCTGTTTCCAGTTCTGGCATAAAGCATGTTTCCACTGCGAGACCTGCAAGATGACCCTAAACATGAAAAACTACAAGGGCTACGAGAAGAAGCCATATTGCAACGCGTGAGTATCTGCTGCCTGTTGGGGCTGTGGCGGTGCTGGGTCTGCGTGGTGCTGAGGGGGTTGCTGGACCCTTCTCCCTCTCAGACGCTGGTCCTCATGTCCTGAAACGTGGGGCACAGGGAGCCCTGACCTCGCTCAGCAGGAGGGGTCTTTCCCCACTGTTCTGCAGCATTTCCTTGGGGGCGCATGTGAAGCCCCAACTGGAGGAGGGATGCAGGCCAATTTGATGGGGTGACACAGGCTGGTTAAAGCCCCATTAAACAGTCTTTGCCACCATAAATGCCAGCCGATGGCCTCTGCTCTGAGTTCCAGCCTGGGCAGACAAAGGGTGGATAAAATTCAAATACAGGCAGGCATTTAGATGGAGCTGCTCTTAACCTGCATCCCTGTGGAGAGGAGGGGAAACGAGAAGGTGCTTGTTCCCCCAGTTGAATACAGGTGCCTGGGGACAGAGAAATGGGACACGGGGGTGTCACTGCAGCTTGTGCCCTGCTAGGATGGGAGGTGACAGCCAAGTGTCTTCACCCTTGCCTGCTGGCACGTGCCCTGCAGAGCAGCGTGTGGGGCAGGTGCAGCACAAGTGCCTGGCTGCACCGCTCCTCAGCTTACTTCCCTGCTTCTGTTTGGCGCTTGCTTGCCCCCACGATTGTTTTTTCTTCTCAAGAGAAGACCCTTGATTGTGCGTGACAGTGGGAGAGCTCTGACAAACAGACTTCCTGAGCAATAAGGGGTGACTCCAAGCCAGCACTCCGTTCTGAAGCTGGTTTTTTACTCTAGGAGTTCTTAAATGTGATGTGCAGTGCGTGGTTTGTTTAGGCAGGAAGCTTTGCATAAAAACATCAATGCTGTCTTTGTGCTGGATTTTTAAAGTTCTCCTTAGTCAGTTCCTCTGCAGTTGATGATCACTGGAGTTAGGAGCCTTAAATGGTAACCCAGCGTGCTCGTTTGTTGAAGTCTAACAGTGATAGCTGTCTGGGTTCCGGGGTTGGGTCATGGAAGCTAGTCCCTACTCAGTTCGTAGGTAAGTAAAAGTGTGCTTGCTGTGCATGTTAATGTGTATAAAGCAGCTTTGCGGTAAGATTTTCGTAGCAGCTTCTTATATACTAACAGGCCTTAGAAGGAAAATTAGATAATGTAGCACTAAGCTCTTGTACAGCAGGTTCCATTCACAGAGTACTTTAAAAACTGTAATCCTGACAACATCCTTGTAAGATGGGTATTAATCATCTTAATGTCTAAGAATGGAAAGAAGAAGCAATAAGTTCACCAGTCAATGGTGCTCTGGCAAAAAACTTCCCCTTCAGCTCAGTTACTGCTGGCACCACGTGCTGGCGATGATGGCTGTGACTTGTCTGTGGTGGGCAAACTTCTGCTGGACAGGGTGAGGCGTGCAGTGTCCAAGTCTGCTGGTAATGCTGTGTCCTGGGACCTTACCTCAAGTGCGGGGTGGCAATGGTGTGAAAAGCAGCAAATAGCCCTCGTTATCTTGTAGTGGGGGCCCCTGGCACTAGCTCAGAACTCCTGCTTTAAAGGTGAAAGAAAAACCCCTGGAGTAATGGCATGGTGTGGGGGGAGCATGCGGCCTGAGGGGACTGAGCTGCTGGGGCTCCCCAGCACTCTTTCCTTGGCTGTGGGTTCCCCACATCTGCTGTGGTCAGTCTGGGATCCGAGAGCTTGGGGCCTTGGTTTGCAGCAAGGTCTCTGCAGGAGCTGATCCCCCCGAGCTCTCCTCATTGTCCTGAACCTCGTTGTCCTCACCTGCGCCCCGATGCCAGTGCTGGCAGCTCTGAGTCTGGCCACAGGCATGGCCCTGGGGTCCCTTCAGTGCTCTCCCTCCACGCTGCTGCAAGGGAAGTGGGATAATAATGGGAAATTCCTGAGATTCCAAGGAGTCTGCGCAACCCCGACCCATCTCAGCTTCTCACCCCCCTCTGCTCAGAGCTCCCTTTGATGCTGCTCGCTGCCTTAACCCTTCAGCAGCCTCTCTCCAGAGGCAGCTGCATGGCTCGCCTCTACCCCAGGGCGCTCAAATGGCGCACAGAAACCTGCGTTTGGTTCTGTTCTTCCCGCTTGGCGTGGCCGTACCTGGCTGTGGGGGGAACCGAGAGCAGCTGGGGGCTGCTGGCATGGCCCTTGCCCCCCGGGCTGGGGAGTGCACGGGGTCAGTGCCCATCGTGGGGCTCAGGGAGCTGCAGGCACAGGGCTTGTTCCCTCCCAGCCTCTGCCCCTGCAGCTGGGACCCCTGGTGCCCCCGGAATATCCTGGAGGAATAAAGGAAGAAAGGGCTGGGCAAGGTGGGTGAGCTCAGAGCTGCCCCCGAGGGTCCCACCGTGTTGGGGCTGAGGGGCGACATCTTCTGTCCCTGAGCAGAAGTGGGGGAAAAGCAACGTTTGTGCTGGCAGGGAGGAGGCTGCTTTTCTGAACATGCCCTAGCACAGGGTCTCCTCTGTTCGAGCTGTGGCCGTCTGCCAAATTCCAAAGTTTCTTTCTTCAAGAGAGCAGGAGGAAGAGGGCTGGGCTTCCTCCCCGTGTGACGCTGCCCCAGCAATAAATCTGTGTGCTGCCTTTCAGGAAGGTGGCTGGTAGCTGCCCCAAGTGCTCAGCTCCCCGTGCCCAGGGGGAGCTCGGTGGTAGATGCGACCAGGTCCTCAGCGTTCCTCTTGTGGCTTCAGCTGGGTACTGGGGTGACTGGCTGCTCACTGGAAGCAGCATTTGTGACTGGGCTTATCTTTTTATGTGAGTTCCTCTGCTTCCACCTCTTTCTGGTTCAAGGTAGGGTTGTATGCAGATAGTGTGAGGCCTCTGAGGGTGGAGGAGAGCTGAGCTGCGAAGGACAGGTGAGACTGCGTGGGTGTCCAAGGGAACAGCTGCTCCCAAATACACATTATATACAGGATTTAATTTCTGCTACAGGGATAACGGAGCTGTGCTGCAGCTGGCAGAGCTGGGCCAGTTTCTTGGCTGCCGAGTCCTAACTGGAGGTGGTGCCTGCGGCAGCGCTGCTCTGGTCCTTTCCTGGAAAACCCCGGGGGCTGGCAGCTCTATGCCTTGCCTCGGCAGTCGCTCATCATCCAGCACAAATTAGTGTCTCGAGAATCCTGTCTGAGAGTTCAAAGCAGTGTGTTTGGTCTAGGGACTTTGGCATCTTCAGAGATGTCACTGGGTGTGGGAGCTGGGGTGGAAGCATCCCAGGCAGCTGCGGGCACCAGGCTCCTCACCTGTGGAGGCAGGAGAGGTTCCTCTGCTGTGTCCTGGTTATGAGGTTGTTCTGCTCATCTCCCTCGAGAGGACATCTAGACAGGGCTGGACTTCATCTTAGAGCTGTGGGCTCACACAAATTCCTGCTGGAGTAAAAGCAATCGCTCTGAATGCGTCTCCGTGCTGGCTTCCTGCTGCTGAAGCAGGGCTGGCTGGAGGGGCTGCCCCTGCCCTGCGGTGCTGTGTGTGAATTTTGGGCAGGTAGGGAGTGAGTGGCCTTCCCCTGCCCCCCGGGAGCCTGGTGCAGCTCCGGCATCCTCTGTTGGGGCTCGCGTGGCCGTGTGCTGCTGGCCAGACCCTGCTTGCCTCTGATGTGCTGCTGGCCGGACCCTGCTGCTCACTGTCCGGGGCAGAGCCCTGCAGGTAGGTGCTGTGCTGCTCCCCTCAGCCCCCTCGTTGGCAGGGGAAAGGGAAAACTGATTTTCCCCACACACACACACAAAGGGGCTAAAGGCTATGCGAGACTGCCAAAAATATCTTACGTAGGTGTGTCAGCAGGGTCCCCGTTCCCTCCATCTGGTGTGTTTGCGTGACTTCAGTGTCTCTTCAAGGAGATGCCTTTCCCTGCAATAAACCACACCCGGTGGTGGCTGTCCTCTTTGTGCCAAGTGTGTCTGGGGGGATTGGGGCCGTGGGGCCAACGGGGGATCGGGGCCATGGGGCTGATGTGCCTCGTTGCCAGCCCCAGCTTGCTAGCAGCCCCCGGCTCACCTAGCGAGGAGCATCGCTTGGGCACGAGCCACAAACCTCCCGTTTCTGGTGACGACCTGAGGAGCCTCCCCGGCAGATTTCTCTCTGGTAACTTGATCCTCGCCTTTCCATTTGGAGCGAGCTCCCTGATACCTCTGGGGCTCGCTTCTTGCTTGGAAAAAGTTAGCGAGCGGTGGGCAGAGCTGCTCCAAGTTCCCCAACGAGCCAGGGATCTGTTCTTGGCACTCCTCGCTGCTCCATCTGGTAGCAGCCTACTACGCTAATAAGTGATCCTCCGAGTTTGGGGGGGGCAGGAAGGGAAAGAGGAACAACTGTGTTGCTGGGACGCGGTCCAGGTGTTTATCCCGATGCTTTATTTGTGCCGAGTTTCTGGATGAGAATAACTGGCTTTCTGTCTCGGTGCACACACTTTGTGCGCCGTGGAGCTCCGAGCAGACACCACTCTTTGTCCTGGTGTAAATGGGAGCTGGCCCCCAGCACGTGGTGGGTGCTGGGGGGGGGGGACGACCCCCAGCACGTGGCTCTAAGGAGAGGCTGGGGAGCGCAGGGTACTGCTGTCACCGTTGGGGAGTTTGGGGAAGGGCCCCAGGCCCCTCTTTTGTAGGATGGGGGTGTGGTATATGGGAAAGCCGCCCTGTGTGATGCTGTCACGTAATGGTTGGGATGCTGCAAACGTTAGTGAATCCTCTTCGGGGTGCAATGTCTGTCCGCTTTGGTGTGCGATGTCTGCTTTCCGGAGTATTTAGGAAGGGCAGCTTACTCCAGGTGCTCTCCATGTACTTGGGATTGATGCAGGGACCTCTGGTAGCTGACATTATTGCTCCAGGCTTCCCGGTCAGTTCATGGAAACCCAAAATCCCTCTCCAGGGCTCTGCTAGCTCCCCCCACCCCATGCTCTGCTGCTGCCTCCTCCATGGCTGGTGCCTGCTGTGTTCACGTCAAACCAGTGATGCCCCTGTGCGCGCAACCCCAAGTGTTTGCAGGTGGAGCCTCTGCAGAAGCGGGAGCCGGGGCAGACCTCGCGGTGCCTCTCTGCAGCTCGCTGCTCCCTCCCGGCTCACCCTGCGTTGCCAGATTGCTTCTCACCATAGCCCAGGGCATTCTCTCCACCTGCCCACCTGGTGAACGTGGGCTCCCTGCCTCATCCCCTGGCTGTCCCTGGAGCCTGGAGGAGGGGAGATGTGCTCCAGTTCAGGTAGGAGCTGTGTCAATAGGACACTGCCTTATTGTTCAGGACAAAGCAGATGGCAGGTGAGCTTGTTCTCCAAGGAACATGATCCCATGTAGTCAGGGCATCTGTGGGCCGGGGTCCTCCTGCTCGTGCAGCAGGCACCGTCTCCCCATGCAGGGCAGCAGAACCCAGGCGGCTTCCCCATGCCCCCAACAGCAGCAACGCAGCTCACCCCACACGGGGGGCTTGGGCAGAGCCCCTTGCCCTGCCCTGGGCAGGGGGCAGCACCCACAGAGCCTCGGGGGGTTTTGGCTGAGGCTGCAGCAAGGTCTGCCTGGCACAGACCTCGCTGCGTGGAGTGGGGATGGCTGTGGATGGATGGCTGTTGACTTTCCTGAACTTATTTATCTGAACTTATTTATCCACGCCTGGGGCCAAAAGCCTTGTGGAAAAAAACAGCACCGTTGTGACGCCTGCCCTGTTCCCATAAACAGCTCTGTAGCTCCTCTGAGCCCTGTCTGTAGTGGGGGGTTTGGACAGGCACTGCTCTGTTTTGGGGGCTGAGGGATGGGACGGGGGCAGCGTGGTGAGCAGAGCCAATTCCAGAAGTGACTGCTGGCTTCACAGCTTGGCACCCCTTGTGCTGCTGCTTTCACTTGAAATCTTTCCATTGTGGATTGAAGCAGGTTCCCGAAGCAGGCTGCTTTCCACCCGGCAGCATTCTGCTCTACAACACCCTCTGCTATCTGCTGGCAGAGCCCCTGGGGAAGGGGGAGAGGCGCGGAGCTGCCGAGCAGAGCGCTGCGCCCAATGCTGTGCCCTGCTCAGCACCCAGACAGCCGAAGGGAGCTGGGGGCAAGGGGTTTTCCTTCTGCCTCCCCCAGCCTGGCACCGGTACGTGGGGTGGACGGTGGGAATCGGAGCAGCAGTGTCCTGTGGAGTGGTGCTGAGCTCACACACCCGACTCTCAGTCAGGCTGCGAGCAGATGCTGGGGAGAGGCGGCAGCTGCACACGTGGAGAGCTGGACCAGCCATTTTGGCAGCCTCTCCCTGAAAGTGCTGGGAGGAACTGAAATCTCTCTGCGCTGCCTGCTCTTTTATGGTGGGATGTTTGCAAGCCTTCTGCAAAGTGGCATGGTGCTGCTTTTATTTAAAAAAAGAAAAAGTTTATTTTGTTAAGCTTGTCCTCAGGAATCAGCAAGTCTTTGAAAGGCAGGATGTGAACTTAAAGCGTTCTGGCAAGGCAGAGTCTATTACTTCCTTTGTTTAACTCTTCTTTCCCAAAACCTCGATACAGCTGCACGAAGGCGGACGTCGCCCCCAGGGGGGCAGGTCTGTGGGTGGGGAAGGGGCTGCATGTCCTCACCCAGGGCAGCACCGCTGCTCGCCAGGCAGATCTGCCAAGGCACTTGCTCAGCGCCTGTGCTTGAATACAAGCAACTCTTGGAGCTAGGGAGGCTCTTGTAGACACTCAGCCATCTGCTTGCTGAAGGTGGCATATCTGTGTCCCAGAGCTCTCAGACCAGGGGGGCCCTCTCGGTCAAGCAGCGTGCACGACCAGAGCACTGCTTACGAGGTCCTGCAGCCGTGTCCCACCGGTGTCTTTATTGGAGAAGTTTAACTCTGCTTCCCAGCTCATGCAAAGCTCCCCAGGCTCGGCCCCTGCTGCTTGGGAGGGAGCAGAGTGGAGAGTCTCTGGGAGGGCAGCTCTTGGGGGCAGCCTCCTGGGCGCTGGGATGTGAGCAGGCTGAATTTTGTGTTGGTCCAGAGCTGAGGTCGCTGGCACACCCATCGCTGCGCTGGGTGCAGGAAGGTGGAACCGCTGCACCGGTTGTCTGCCGGGTTGTCTGCCTCGGGGTCACGGGAAGCTGGGGCTGGCACAGGGCTGATGCTGGTCAGTGCGTGGGAAAGTCTGCACCCGCCGCCCGTTGTCCCTGCACCAGGAGCTTCCTGTCTCAGCCCTGCCTTTGCTTGTGCAGCTCTTTGTGGGGGTTCTTTGGAAGAACCAGGGGAGCTTTGTCTCCTCTGGCTGCACAAGGGCCCTGTAGTGGCAGGGGGGAGATGGCAAAGCCAGCTGGGGGAGGGCTGCTAAGCAGACAGACCCTTATCCCATGGTAATCCTACAGCTGCTGTGAACAGCGGGGTGAGCTTCCAGGTGCCTTGGAGTTAACGCACCCAAGCAGCTCCTAATGCAGGAGCCAGACAGGCTTGGTCTGGCTTGCAAAGACTCCATTGACCTGATTTAACAACACAACACGAAATGCCTCGTCTCTGGCGGCCGTAGCGGAGCTGGAGCAGCCTCGCTGGGAGGGCTTGCTGAGGGCTTGGATGCTTCTTCCCCCCCCTGCACCTGCAGCCTTCGGCAGGGAGGGCAGCCCTGTGCTTCTGCCAGCCTGGGAGCAAAGAGCTCCAGTGCTGTGGTTGTGCCAGCCAGAGGAAAGAACCGGGGTACCTCTGCGTTAGCTCCCATGGTGGTTTCTTCCTGGCCCCCATTTGTTCTGGAAAGGTTACTGGTTTTGTCTGGGCAGCTATTACTGAGCAGCAGACTTCGCCCAAATGTCATCGAAGGGTGCGTGGGACTAATTAGTTCCCCTCAGTTTGTCAGAAGGATTGTTTGGAGCAGAGTCCCCTGTTTGTCATCGTGGTTGTCATGTTCAGAGGCCCTGGAGCCCGGAGGGTTTTTCTGCTGGCCCTTCAGGGCTCAGTCGCCTTGGCTGCATTATCAATTCAAGTGACTTTTGCTCCTCGCGTGCTTTTCTACCTGTTGGATTAACTTCAGAAATGAGCTTCTGGGGAAGAGCCGAGGAGCAAAGGGCGTCGGGGTGAGCGTGCACGTGTTAGAGGAGGATGTGAACGTGGTGCTGGCGTGGAGCTGCTGGCAGCAGCTGGGCGAGCTCCTGCACCCTGCAGCGGCTGGCAGAAAGCCGCCTCCGTCAAGGACTTTGCAACCTCTGTGTGGCGCCGAGCCCAGTGGTGTCGGGGCTGCTGAAATTCCCCCTGGTTCCTGTTTTTTGAAAGCCATCTTGTGCCTTCAGCACTGGTCCCTGCTTGTGAGGATGGTGCACGGTGATCACACGGGTGCCTTTGGCGCACCTCTGGAGGCAGGCTGAGTGCTGAGCCCCCTCCTGCTTCCCTCCCCAGGATGTTTTGGAGGGCAGCAAGGACCCCCCTGCTCTGCTCCTTCCTTGGGCCTGGTGATGGGGAGGGGGAGAAGTGAGACTGCACAAGACCACCCCCATGGGGAGGGCAGGACCGGTCCTGTCCCATCCTCAGCACCAGTTCTGCGGATCCCAGGGGAGCAGGCGCCCGGTTCCCACGCGCCCGCTGCCTCCCGCGCTCTCCCCGAACCCAAGGCAACTCGCTTGGTGCTTTCTCATTAAGATTTAATTTACTGCTGACTATTTCTGGGGCTGATTCTCATGCATATGAGATGGCTTTCCCCTCTCTGGCATGTTGCGGGGATATGGGCGGCTGTGTTTGTGCTGGCTGAGCAGTGGGAAGCGCTGGCTTTGGCGGGGGGGCTGTCACCGCTCCTGAATCAGCAGCTCCTGGCCTTAAATTCCCAAAGGACTCAAATGCCTTTCTTTTACCAGGCGGATCTCATGAGCCATGCTCTGGAGAAAACCGATGCCTAATATTAAGGGAAATGGTTCAACTTGTGCGTTTCTTCCTGTGCCTCACGTGGACAGGTTGCTGCTGCCTCCCCACAGCAGTCTGTAGGGGCTCAAGGCGCAGAGGAAGGCTGCCCTGAGCCTCGGGAGGGTTCCTCAAAATCTCACTGACAGAGGCGGAAACCTAATTCCGGCGTAGTCAGTGCAGGCTGTGCCTATCTCTTCCTTTCCCTCCCCAGGCTCTGCAGCAGGGCACAGACTGCTGTGGGCACAGCGCTTCTGGAAATGCAAGAAGCAGCACTGTTGGCTGTCTTGCAAAAGATTGATTTTTTTTTTTGGTTTCTCTGAGCTCCACGGGGATGGATTTGTGTCACTTGGTCCCCAGCCCTTGCAGCCACTGGGGCTTCCCTCCTCCTGCCCTGGAGGCTGCTGCTTGGACTTGCCTTCGGAGCGATATTGGCATGCCCAGAGCATCGGATGCGGTTGCCATGGGAATGGGATGATTTAGGCTCACAGCACCAGCAGACCGCACGGAGCTCGCGGGCCGTGGCTGAGCCGTAAATGCAGCTCGGGCTCGCTGGTGCATACAACTGGAACCATGTTTGCCCTTCATGGGAGCCGTGTGGCTCCGTGCTGATGTCTGGCAGCGCTGATGGCCCGTGGCTCTATCCCACGGTGGGTCTGGGCCTGATCCGAAGCCTTTGAGACCTCATTTGCCAAATGGAGAATTAGCAAACAGGGAGGGTGTTATGGCTTAACTGCATTTGTGCTTAAGAAGTGGCTTTGTTCTCTTTGACCTTGGTGTGAGTCAGGCGGTGACTTCCAAGAAACCCAAGCGAGGGCTGCAGGACATGAGTAACTTGGGTGAAACAACAGCTGAGTCTCTCCCTGTCCCGCAGTGCCCTGTGAGCCCAGGCAGTGCACTTACTGGGTTGGCACTGCTGGTAACTAAGCCCCGGCTCCCTTAGCAGCTGCCTGATGGCACCTGGCACTGCACAGACATGCACGATTGCTGCTTGTTACCTCTCCTCCTTCCCACAGCAGCAAGGTGAGCACAACCTCCCCCACCACACACAGCAGGCACCACTGGGTTACAAAGACACATTTCTGGTGTCTCTGTGCCCTTGTCTAAGGCCCATTCCCCCTGATGCTCTCTATTCAAGGTATTGCGAGCATTACACCCAGTGACTGGTGCAACTGCAGCAGCCTTTATGCGAAGGAGCTTGCTAACCGCAGGCTGGTGTCATGTACACAGGCACCCCCCCCCCCCCCCTTTGTCAGCCCTACAGGCTGCTCATCCCTTAGCAGCAGACAGCAGCTGGCGTGGATTTGGTCCCAACGCATCTGAGGCCGATTTGCTGCTTCTAAAATGTCGCCCACGGGTGCAGCTCCAAGCAGCGGCCGTAGCACGGCCTTTGGGTGGGTCCGGGTAGCGCCCACCCTGATGTTTGTGCTGCTTGCTTTAGCCGCTGGGAGAGCAGAAATGGTGGCCAGAACAGCAAGAGCTCTGTTTCCATGTGAGCACTTAAGTAAATGGCAAAAACACACCCAGTTCTGTGGTGTCCGTTGCTCCCGGTGAGCACTGGGCCCTCATAGAGGATCAGATTTTATTGTTACTGGAGTCTCAATGCCAAAATCCCCACAGCAAGCCGCAGGAAGCAGCGTGGAGAGGTGTATGCCCTGACACCATACCCCGGCGTGAAACCTTTCCATGGCAGTTCCTAGCGGTAGTGGGGAACGGAGCCCTAGCACACTGTATTATATCCCCTCTAATCAGATTAATCTAAACAGAGATTAAAGTATATCCTCGAAGCAGTCGCTGATCTGTTGTCTAAAACTGATTCTTGTGCTTTTCGGTCTCTCCTGTCGCCAGACATTTGCGGGGGGCTGTGTAGGGTTGCTTTGGGCTCACTTGGCACAGGTCCGGCTGCACGGCACTCAGTGGGGGCTGGCTGCGATCTCACCGAGGCCGGCAGGACAGCCGGGCTGCCGTGGTGGTGTGTTTTTTGGAGGCTGCCCAGGTCTGTCCCCTGCTATCCCGGACGCTGCAGGGCTGGGGAGAGGGGAGCAGGCAGCGAGCTGCTGCTTGCTGAGTTGTCTTTTCCCCTTTCTGCAAACCACATCTGCATCTGCTTGGTTTCTGTGTGTACATGGAGGGTTCTTTATTTTTTCAGCGAGGCTCAGGAGGAGTCTATTTTTATTCTCGAGCTTCCTGCATTGCTGCTTTATGAGGTGTGTGCTGCTCTTGCAGGTCTGTGGCTGTGTCTGCTGCTGCCCTGCTTGGAGGCCAGCAGCTTTCGGACAGATTCCTCCCCATGCAGCTGGCTTTCTGCTAACTTACCCTCAGTTGGTCGCATTTTGGTTAGCCTCAGACAGAGGTGCTAATGCTGATTCTGTAAATAGATGATTACTAACGCTGCAGCACACAAGCTTCTGGAGCGCAGCCTGGGGGCCTGAGACCCACAAAGTGTCTCGTGGCCTGGGAAGGGGCAGGAGCCGTGGCTGGCCTGGAGCTTGCATAACCCTCGAGAGCTTGGTTCAGCCACCGGTCGGGCTGTGTTGGTGGAGGTGTGGGACTTGGAGGCTGCCCACGCTGGGTTACAGCCCTGAAATTGGGGTCAGCGCCACACTAAAAGCCCTCAAACTCCCGAGGGGAGCCGGGCACCATGCCCCGCTGCAAGGAGCTACAGGCCTCTGTCACCTTGAGGAGCCTCTCTGGTGGGCGATGGCTCGGTTGCCCTTTTCAGGAGGTTCTAACCCAGTTCTTGTGTTTGAAAGTGAAACCAGGCTGAAGCAGTGCTGTGCGGCGCATGCCAGGAAGCAGTGAGTGTAGCTATGTGGTAAACACGAACCAGGGCCAGTGCGGCCTGTGCCTCCCGGCCACGGCACTGTGCTAGGAACTAGCTTCCTAAAATCCTTTTTGTGCCACCGTGCTGGAAGTCCTGCTTTAAATTGTGCAAAAGGGAAACCTCCAGCCCTTTGTGAAGGCCGTTTTTCCCTTCTTGCTCTCTGCTACTTGAGTTACAAACCCTAAGTGCTGTCATGGGACGTCTTCAGTTTCCTTTCCATCCCGTGAGAGTGGTTTCCATCCGTTCAGTGTCAGGTTTCCTTCGTGGGCACTTCCCAGGGGGCTTGGAGCATGGAGCTTGACACGGGGGCAGCCAGCACTGAGCATCCTGCAAGTGCTCCTCTGGTGCAGAGCTTCCTCTGTGCTGCTCGTGGGCTGTGGATGGGGCAGGATGGTGAGGGCATCCCGCAGTGCTGAGCGTGCCTGACCCATACCGGGACCCAAGTGCCAAAGCATCCTGCTGTCAGACTGCTGCCTCTCAGAGGTATGAGAGTCCAGTGATAGCTGCTGCCAGGCTCTGGCCAAGCCCAGCGAGGGATTTCACCTGCCAAGCACCCCCTCTTACAGCACTGCTTTGCCTCCTGCTTTTTCCACACCTCCTGGGGGTCTGGAGGTGGCCACGTGAAGGTTCCCAGTCTGCCTGGAGGGGCCTCGTAGCAACCTCCAGCGTTGGGATCAGATATTTACTTTCTGCCAGTGCTTGAGTTCTTCCAACTGCTAATTTATGTCCACAGCAAGGGCTGTGTGTGCTTATCAGAAACTGCTCCATGGCACTTCAGAATAATAGCTGCTGGGCTCGTAGCCAGGCCGCGGTGGAGGTCTCCTGCCTCATGCTCCCATTTCAGGCATGCCCTGAGCGTTCACTGAACACGCAGAACTGGAGTAGATAAGAAGCACAGCCTGTGCCCCCAGGACAGGCACGGTTGTGCTGACATGGTTTATGCTGGGGCTGTGATGTTCTGCAGTCAGCAGGCCGTGATGTGAGGTCTTCGTGTCTGAGACTTTGGTAAAATCAGCAAGTGGAGTCACCTTCCTCCCTCTGACCCTTCCCAACAGAAACGGTGAAGCAGAAGCAAAGTCTTGTAAAACCAGGGCATTCGTAGCATTTACTTGGCCTGATGTTACCCTGAGGACTATTTAATGAAAAATTGAAGGTCTCGATGAAGATGTGCTAAGGTCTGTCCAGAAACCAGACAGGTACAGCCCTGGAAAGCCATTGCCCTCTGAGGGGGAGGAAATCCTCCCCTTCCCCTTTTCCTAATAAAACTGCTGATGGACTTTAGCTGCAGTTAATGTGAGAAATGTGCCTGCTCTGGAGGTGCAGGTGAGCACACCCAGTGGCCATCGCCACTGTCCCATGGCCGTGGCCCTGTGTCGAAGCTCTCGTGGGGTCAGTGGGGTGGAGGTGGCCCACAGGAGCACCGTAGGTTAACGATCTGCTTTCCCTCCCCAGACACTACCCGAAGCAGTCCTTCACCATGGTGGCAGACACTCCCGAGAACCTGCGTCTGAAGCAGCAGAGCGAGCTGCAGAGCCAGGTGAGTGTGCGGCCCCCACTTCGCCCCGGGCGGGCGCGCTTCGCCCCATCGCGCCGCTGCCTTCTGCGTGCTGGTGATTCCCCAACGCCCTTGTGCAGCAAGCTTGGGGCTGGGCTCCTCTTCTCGTGTTTCACACGTCTGAGCTTTTGCTGTTCTGTTCGTCCCTGGTGGTGGGAAGGGTCCAGCCCACGGTCTGCCTCTCCCAGTCACGTCCATGTCTTGCACTGTTTTGTTTTTTTTTTCCCTGCTGGCGCCCAGCAATACAATCAGGTGAAATGGCAAATGGCCTCATCTGGACAGACTCTGTAGGCGAGTATTTCAGGTAAACCCAGGTGTTGTAGGGCTGGGAAGCTCTGGCAAGCAGAAATAAACAGATAGAAGGGATAACGACTGGCACAGACCAAGATCTCTTTCTCCAGAGGGAAGAGAAGAGCTTGTTTGAGAAGGGTGTTGTCCAGGCGCGTCCTGTTCTGTACCCTCGAGGTGTCCCTGGGTCAGCAAAAGTCCCCAGCCCTGACGCACGGCTCTGGGCTGGGTGCTCGCCCTGATAACTTCTGGTGGTGCAGGGGGAACTGTTCGGCTCTTGGGTGGGCGCAGGAGCAATCTGCTTTCCTTCCTACTCCAGGGCACTGAGAATGTGAGAGGGAACTGTGAGTGACACTACTGCAAAGAAGCTTTGTCCCTTGGAAGGGCAAGATTAGCACAGGACAGGCAGCCTTGGTAGATTGCCTCTCTGTGAGACTTCACTGCACCAAGAATTGGCATTTGTGGGGCACAGCTCAGACGAAAGCATCCAAGACATGGTCCTGAGCTGTGGTTGTGAGCTTTGTTGTACAGCTGCAGATGTGTGCTCGGAGTACGCTGCAGTGGAAGAAAACGCATCCAGGGGCAATTTTGGCTTGAGTCACAGTCTCTGAGGAGAACACAGGATGTGGCAACTGTTCTGGGAATCTATTTGATTATTTTTCCTTCAATGGGAAGGGGCAAAAAGACTACCCAGAGAGCTGTCAGCAAGGTGTGTTGGCTCAGCTCAGTATTCCAACAGTGTTGATCCACAGAAGGTCTGGACAGAGGGTGGACGGCACAGGATTTGTCCTGCTGGTGGGCTCAGGGTGAGCAGACATCTTCTGGGATCAGCGCGTTCCTCTCCCGGCTGTGCTCTGAAGGACACAGCGACCTTCCTTTCTTCCCCATTAGCCTGGGAGTGCCAGGAGCTGAAAAGCAGACTGCTCAGGCGTGCTTCCTGCTGGAGGAGGGGGAAATTGGGACCTCACCTGTTAGCAGACAGAGCTGGTGGTGCCCACACAGCCAGCACTGAGTTTTGAAACCTCTGCTTTGGCAAGGTCTGTTCCTCGGAGCGGGTTGCCCAACAGCTCCTGGCTTGCACAAACGCAGCTTGGCTCGAGCAGGGAGCTAGAGCTCAACCCGGGGCTTGCGTTGTGCTTCACAGAGCTGCTAAGGGGACACGGCTGCTTTTCCATGGTAACAATCAAGATAACACTGTACCAAATGCTCTGGAGTATCCAGTGCTGTTTTTACAATGAACTCAGGCTCTTCATTAGTTCTTGCTTATTAAAGGAGACCCTAGGGAGGGAGGGAGCGTGCTCCACACTGCCGGGGCTTTTCTGTAGCTTGCTGGGACTTTCAGCTCCTTGTGGTGTGTGCCATGCTGGAAGCAAAACTAGGTTTCTCTCCTCTCCGTGAGGTTGTTGCGGGGTCTTACTCACCCCACTTCCCTGTTAACCAAGTGTCTGGGGAGCTGTGCAGAGACCCAGACATCTGTGCCTGACTGGAACAGCTGCCTGGGAGCAGAGGAGGTTACAGGGACAGTGCCACAAGCAGCTGAGCAGGGGGAGAGCCGTGGTGGAGCAGCATCCCGTTCCTACGCAGCACCAAAAGGCAGACGAACAGCACGGCAGCTTTCAGTGCATGTGTGCGTGGCCCCTTTTAAAGGAGGGAGCTGGAACAGACATTTTATACCGTCTTAAAGTTCCCAAATGCTTGGCAACTGCTGTTCCTTGTGGGAGGTGCAGCAGAGCTCTGAGCACGGCTCTTGGCACCGCTGGGGCTGGGTAAGGGCGCTGTGATGGGGACAGCCCTCTGCATGGGCTCCCTGGGGACAGTGCCACAGGGCTGGTGTCAGGGCAGGACCAAGGGGCTGAAACACAGCTGCAGGAGGTGTCAGAGCACTTGAGGAGGTGCCAGCTGCTGTCCCTGCTCCCCTTGACCTGCCTGGCAAAAACACGGGCAGGAGCAGGGGCGCAGGAGCCTTCTGCACCTGGCTGCACGTGAACAGAAGAGGGGCTGGGATGCAGGCAGGGTCTTGCAGCCCCTTGGACACCAGCACTGCACCTTTTCGGTGCTGGTCTCACACCGGGTTGTGCTGAAAATACAACTCATGTGAGCGGGAGGGAGAGGAGGCTGCCGGGGTGCTGTGGGCACAGGCAGCCCAGGAGGAGGGGATGGGGATGGGGATGGAGGTGACAGTGGGAGATGGCGCAGCCAAATCAGATGGAAACTGCCTCAGCCCTCCAGGGAGGATAGATCCTGAATCACTTCAGATAAGATCTTAATTCCTCTCTGCCTTTGTTCTGCCTACAAAGGGAGTCTCCTATTTTCCAAGAGGTAAATGTTAGTGTTTCTTGAAGCACTCTAGCTAAAATGCAGCCGCTCTGTTTCATTGACGGCCTCTTCATGGTAACTGCAGGAGCTGAGCAAACCCTCCAGGACCAGCAAAGGTCACCTCCAGTCCCTCCGAAGCAGGCAGCAGGGCTCAGCCCTGCAAACTGGAGCTGTTAGCTGACACAGGGAGAGGCTTGCAAAGAGCTTGCTGGCTCTGCAGTGATGGCAGCCTAGCAGGGAGGCTTTGTGCTGCGGGTTGCCAGTTCAAATGCCACCTCCAAGGTTCAAATGCCACCTCCAAAGTGCATCCTGGCTAACACCGCTGGGGCAGGCAGGGCTCTGCACGCAGGTCTAGTGGTAAAATCCCTCGTGGAGCAAGGTCAGGGTTATATGAACAGCCACACCTTGCCTTCATGCCAGCATTTGCCAGCCAAACTCAGCTTGTGGACCTCGGGGTGAGGCTTCCCTCATCACATCCCTGCAGAGGTGCCGTGGCTGGGAGCTGCTTTAGGCTCCTAAGGAAAGGAAAGGCTCTAAGGAAAATTGGTGGGGCTGTGTCCTCCACAGGGGTTCTGACCGCGGGAGCATTGTTCCCTGCTCCCTAGCAGCTTTGCCCTTCCCTCTGGAGCAGGGCTCCTGCAGAGCTGCTGTTCTTTGGGTATCCCTGAGGAGGTAGATCCACCGAAAATGCTCCTGTCCCACCTCAGCGTGGCTGGAGGAGCCGTCTGTGCACCGGAGCCACTGCATGAACAGGGTGGTGTCAGGACAGCTTTGTGGAGCTGGAGCGGCTTCGTGCACGTCCCGATGCCCTCTGTTTGTGTGCCGAGAGGGCGTCTTCTGTTCCGGTCACTGGCAGACACTGGATAATAATACCTCATGCAGCTAAATAAGTCCCCAAAGTGACAGCTTTTACGCCTTCAGCCTCCTCTTGCAGCCCACGTGTGGCAAGAAAATTGCAGGGTTCCTGTTCTGTGGCTCCTCTGAAACTCTTAAAATTGGTATCTCCGGAGGCAGCCTTTCCTGCCCAAGGGTGGAGGCTCTGGGGGTGTGGGAGGCAGGTAGCTCTCCTGTCCCGTCCTGTCCCCAGCGCTTCCTTCCTGCAGCAGCACGGCTGTCACCTCGGCGAGCTGCTGGCAGCGACATGGACGTGGGCACTGGTTTAATTTGCTTGAGCTGGGACCCACGAGGGGCTGCAATGTGCAGAGGACTTCCTCCAGCTCCTGCAGGGATGTGCGAGTTGTCGATCTCCTATCATGAAGGGAATAATTCCTCTGGGGAGGTTAGCGTGGATCCTACTTTGTTATGGGGCCAGGTGTGGGTATGGGTCTGGAAGTCTCACGGTCCTGGCCCTGTCTGTGTCACTTGGCTCTTAAATACAGTGCCTAGATGAAAGGCAGCTCTGAGCCAGAGCGATGTACACCCAGTGCTCGCTGCCAGCGATGGCAGGAGCAGGCAGAGGTGATGGCTCCCTGCATTTATCTCCCTCCATCACCCAGGGTCACCTGGGCTCGAGGTTTCGAGGGATTGAGGGGAGCAGGATGCCAGGCACGTGGCCGTGCTCTTTGTGGACAGGAGCGAGGTGAGGACTTGCACCCCTTGCAGGCACCTGGCTGTGGAGGGGGTTCCTCTGCCCCTTCCCCCCAGCACCCCTCGTCCCTGTGCCCTGCAGCGGGTGCCTGGCTCTGGCCCGGCGCAGGCAGCGCCGCTGCCCATATAAGGGCAGGGAGCAGCAGAAAATCGCCGTTTCTGAGCACTTCCTCCCTCCTTTCCGGCCGTGGCTGCGGCCCCGCAGGACCTGGCCGTGCTGCAGCAGAGCCAGGAAGGGCCGCGGCTCCCCTCGGACCGCCGGGCTCCTGACCCCTGCTCTTCCTCTGCTGCTCCCGGTGCTGTCCCCAGTGCTTGGGCTGTGCTCAGACCTCGTGGCACAGAGCCCAGCCCGCTGCCAGCGCCAGCTCCCAGCACACGTCTTGGGTTAACCGGCCCCGGGGACCTGCATCGGGCTCCCCCCCTGCAGTCAGGCATCCCCTACTTCAGTTTTTAGGGCTGGGTTGCCATATCCCGAATGCTACAGAGGGGGAGAAAAACAGGGAGGATGCAGGGGGTGAGATCTAGGAGGGTAAATACATGGAAGCTATCAAAGGAACTGCTTAGCCTTGTGATTAGCTTATCGCCTGGAGCTTCTTTCTCTTGCCTGGCTTTCTGAAGGCTCATCGCTTGCGCGTTTGCAGCCGGTGCTGGCACCCACTGACCCCTCCTGGGGGGGCTGAGCTGAAGGCTGGGGGACAGATCCTGCTCTGAGCGGCATCTCCAGCACGATGGCAGGGACAGCATCCCACAGCCAGGCTGTGGAGATCTAAAGGAAAAGAGCCTGGATGAAAAGCCGAGCGGATAAAAGACAAACGCAGCCCCCTGCCCACTCCCTGGGGCTGGCGCTTCCTGAGCAGTGGGCAGGGCGACTTCACCCCTCCTGCCCCCTCTCTGGGCATCCCGTGGGCTTGGTAGCAGCTCCATTAACTTCTGGTTCCCTGTGCCTGGTGCTCAACGCCGTGAGGCTGCTTCTTCCCACCTCATCATGTTCAAGATGGGTTCCTCACCCCAGCCAGTAAAGTTTTTCTGTGTTTCTTACTGCTTCAAGCCAGCAGAGGCTTCTGCCTTGAAATCAGTCTCTTGTGTTCCTCTCTGATGTGCTTTGGCATCTTGGTTTCATTAATATCCTCCCCGGGTAGACACTGCAGCCTGGTTCGTTAAACCTTTGCCTTCTAATGTCATTTCTGAGCTGGAAATCTAACCTGACTCGTGGATCATACCATCCGTGCCATGGCTCTGAAGTGTGGGTAGAGGCTCTGACGAGCTTCCAAAGCTTTGATTTCTCCTGGCTTGTGGGATAAGGACGTGTTTGGTGCTCTGCTCACACCCTCTGGTCTTTGCAGCACGGTAACACATGCAGCCAGCAGCGAGCTCTCCCCTGTTCCTCCTGCCCGTTGCAGAGCCGGTGCCTGATCTCCCCTCGTGCCGCAGGAAAGCCCTCGGAGCTGCGGGGCTGGGGTGAGCCTCTGCTTCCCACCCGCCTCCAGGCACAGCCGGGATCTCGGCACCGCTCCAGCACGGAGCTGCAGCCACCTTCCTGGGCTGCGATCCCCCTGCATGAGGCCATCGGGTGCTGCCGTCTGCAGAGCAGGGGCTGGGGCAGGACGAGGGAGAGCCGCGTGTCCCAGGGCTGCCTCTTGCGAGGTGTTTGCTAGCCCTGGGTGCAAGCAAGCGTACAGCAACGCGCGCTGGCCAAGGGGACTGTACCAAGCCTTATCTACGCCAGGCTTGTTAAAACACTGAAGTCAGGACAAAGCTGTCGCTGTGCCTCCGCGTGGCCCCTGAGCCACCTCTGCCTCCTTCCAGAGCCAGCGGGTGTGGGAAGGACGTGGCTCTCCGCTCCCCTGTGCCAGCCCTTCTGCCAAACGCAGACAGCGACGTCTCGTCTTCCCTCACCAACCCCTCGCCTCCTGCCTGGTTCTGCACCCTCCCCGGGTGCGGGCCCGCTCCGTGCCCCCCATGGGGGTGGAAGCTGTGGGGTCTGACCCCTGCACATCCCCTCTGGAGCCGGCCGGGGCCCCGGGACAGCCCGGAGGGCAGCAGAGGTGCCTTGTGGTGCCTTGGCTTCTGCAGACGGTGACAAAACGCTTGGCAGCTTCTCCTCCAAGGTGCTCCCAGGCCCGGCGGGACGCGACCCAGCAAGGCTTGGAGCAGCGCCTCCATGGCAGCGTTTTGGGGAGAAATCAGCGTTATCCCGCCTCCCCCACAGCACTGCCCGTGCGCTGCCTCCCAGCCTTATCTCATGTCCGTGGGGCCGATCTGCAGGCGCAGCTCTGCTCCTACACACTCCTTCATGGGGCCAGCCTGGCTTCCCATCTGTCTGTCCGTCTGTCTGTCTGGCGGGCGGCCATCCTGCTGCGGGACGGGAAGGCTTGCAGGAAGCCGGCCACACGCGCCGGTGTCTGGCCCTACTGGGACGAGCACCTCCCGGCTGTTGCCTGGGGAGCAGCGGGTCTGGTCCCTCGCAGCCCTCTCCATCGGGGAGGCGACCGCTCTGCTCCCCCACCACAGCCCCGCATTGCACCCACACAGCCAGGCTGCTCTGCCCCCGTTGTATGGGTGGCGAGAGGTTCATTCCTCCTGCCCCAGAGGCGGAGGTGACCTTTCTGTTTTAGTGACAATCCGCGGCTGCCTGCGGTGCGCAGGGCGAGCTGAACCCCGGCTGCTAAGGGGGTGAAAGTCAGCAAAGCTGCTCGTTGGAGCGGGCCAAGCAGCTGCTCGGCGTTTCCTTCCCTTTCGGAGCAATCGAGTCAGCGGTTGGGTTTTGGCATCCGCAGAAGGTGCTTCTGCTTCCGGAGCAGGGGGGCGAGGGCGCAGCGACACCCGGGGCCGAGGCTGCGGGTCTGGGCTGGGCGCTGTGTTGGCTCCCTCCCGCAGGACAGCTGGAAGCCTGGGTCTTAAAGCCGTGTAGAACTATTTAAATTAAAGAAAAAAAAAAAAAGTGGGGGTGGGAGCAAGTAAAAACGGGACTTTTCAGCTCCTGGGTGTGATGGGAGAGATGCTGACGTCAATGTCTGGCAGACAGAAACGAGGATGCTTGTGTTCTGCTGGCCTCTGTCCCCACACCCTGCCTTGGTTTTAGCCTTGCTGGGTGTATTCCTTTCCAGAGGACGCTAAACATCCCCGACACAGAGCTGCTCTCGTATGGGCGTAGCTCACAAAATCCTTGGGACTCTCAAGCAGGCGGATTGCCATGGATGAGGTGATCTGTGCTGTGTGACTTGTGCTCTGCTAGGCCACGGGAAATTCAGTGTAAATCCAAGTTACCCCAGCCCCTGCTGAAAGAGAAACCAGAGCAGTAGATGCATAGGAAGCTGTTTGTGTGTATCAGCTCTTGGCAATGCCCCATTTTGCTATTACTGGATACGTGAGGGGGTCTCCAGAGCAAGCCAGAGGCCCAGTTTGAAAGCTGTTTCTTGTCACGAAGAGCATGGGTCACGGTGAGGTCTTGTCTTGTCGAACACAGCTGCTGTGCGCGCTGGGTTTCCCCCATGGCTAAATCTGTTTTTTTTCTCAATTCCACCCAGATTCGCTACAAGGAGGAGTTTGAGAAGAACAAGGGAAAAGGCTTCAGCGTGGTGGCTGACACCCCGGAGCTGCAGAGAATCAAAAAGACTCAGGATCAGATCAGCAACGTGAGTAGCCTCTGATCTCCGTGCCCGGTATCGCTGTGCCCTTCCTCCTGGGCCTGCGAGGGAGCCGGCTCCCTTCCAAAAGGAGGAGACCCGTGTCCGAGGTGGGTGGCAGGTTGTGCTGCATCCCGCACCCTCCATCCACGTCCAGGTGCTGGTTCCGTGGCAGGTGATAAGATGTGCGTGGATGGGTGGATGCTGCCATGGGGAGAGGAGGATGCGCTCACGTAGCCGCTGCGTCAGGCTGGGAGCTTCTCCCCTTCCCAAGCTCAGCCCTGTACTGCGGGCATTGTGGCACGGGAGCTCGATAACATGCCTTCAGCAGCATGCAGAGGGTTAATTCACCTTTCGCTGACAGTGAAAGTCGTGTTTGTTCCTTATCATACGGCCGGGAGCTGTTGCAAAACCCGGCCTAGCAGCCGGCAGGGCTGGGGGCTGGTTCCTCGCTCACCATGAAGCCAGCCCCCAGAGATGCAGCTGAGCATGAGAAACCTCTCGGGTTTGGGTTTCCCCTCGGACGGCTGCTGGGAGCTCCCTGCCCCCTTTGGGGTCTGCGGTGCCCAGAGCAGGACCCGGTGGGACAGAGCCTGGGAGTGGGGCAGGCACCGAGCTCCCCCCAGCCCCTCCTGTCCCGACACCCAGCCCACCTCCTCCTTCCTCGCAGCCCCCAGGACACGATGTGCCTCGGCTCTGGGGTGCAGCCTGGGGAGCTCCTCCATCCTTACCAAGTGTCTCTGTCTTGGGGACAAGGCCGTGGTGGGAGCTGCTGGCTGCCCCCAGGGGAGCAGGGTCTGGGCTTGCAGCAGTGTGCAGGGGCAAGGTTTTGTGCCTGCGCCCCACGAGGGAGCGCTGCTCGAAGGAGCTCCACGCGTGCACAAACACAGAAATGCCCGGCGGGCCGGGAGGGGGTTGTTTATTCCCTCGCCTTTTGATCTCATTGTGCAGTTCTCTGGCAAGCGCTGCTCGCTCCCTGGGGAGCTGCAGGGTGTAATCTGCGCTCGAACCCCACGACAGCGCAGGCCTGGGAAGGGTCCCCTGAGGAAAAGGACCTGGCCGGCAGATCTCCCCTGGGGGCCGCTTCTCGGTGGGCTCCGAGCCAGGGCCGTGCAGCCCTTCCACCCTCTGTGGAGTGGGGCTGTGGTGTTCTCCTTTCCGAGGGACGCTGGGGAGGGTTTGGGGTGTTCAATACCAGCAGGACGAGGGGTTACGGCTGCTGCGGGCAACCCCGAGGGGCTGCTCAGCCCCCTTCTCCCCCTCCCGGCCACGGAGCGGTTCTGAGCTGCTTCCCCAGGGGCCGCTGGCTGCCAGCCTGGGGTGGCAGTGACCCAGTTAGCGCAGGCGTGGGAACAGCCCCACTCCCTGCACAAAGCCTGGCTCCGCGGGCAGGGTTTTAATCCGAAGGTTGAGCGAGCAGCTGGGCTCACACGGCCAGCGGAGGGACTGCGCGGCGGGGCAGCAGCGGCGTGAACGTCTCTGCAGCACGGTGCCCCCCACCACCCTCTGCACATCAGGAAACCCTCCTGGAAATGGGGCTGTGCAAAGGCTGAGCCCGCGCCTCTGATGCTGGAAGGTGCTGTCCCAAAGGTGTCCCTGCAGCACCTGGAGAGCGGCTGCGCCAGGCTTTGCTCCCGCCTGCAGAGGAGCCCGTAGTGCCCTTCGGTAGGGAACTGTTTATCCAGCAGGCAAAAGGGCTCCAGGTGCCTTCCAGTGGCAGTGTATTCAGGGTATTCATTAACACACGTGGCCGTTAATTTTGTGCCCAGGCCCTTGGGTTAACCCTTTCCTCCTGCCCGCCGTGCTGGCTGCCGGGAGGGTTTGGTGAGGTGCAGCTGGTGGGACCTGCTGGGCCTCCTGCTGAGTCTCCTGCAGTGGGAAAGCCTGGGGTATTTCAGGTAGAGACATCTGGGAGCAGGTATTAGGAGTGGTACCTCCACGCCACAGGCTGCACCTGGCTGTGGGTTGGGGATTTGCACAACTGACTCGGTGTGTGCAGAGCGGAATTCCTAAAGCTCCACGCTCCTGCGGTGTGGGGGCTTGGGAGCCTGGTCCTGAATCTCACCCACGCCTGAAAACTCGATGTATCCCACCCACGGGATCCTGAAACCTCCTTTCTCTGGGCAGAGAGGAGGACACTCCTGGTGTCTCAGACCGCCTGCTCCTCCCCGCAGACCTTGGTGCACGTCCCCCTCTGGGCGATTCTCTGCCTGCTGCTGCGGTCGGGGCGAGGAGGAGCGCTGCGCTCAGGCTGACCCAGTCATGGTGCTCGTGCAGCCGTGCTGCCCTCAGAGGCAAACAGCAGTGAGCTGGGAGCAGCTGAAGGACGCTCCTGGCACCAAAGGGCTGCAGGAACTGCCGCCGTCCCTGGGGGACCGAGGTCAGCACAGGGGCAGCACTGCAGAGCTGCCCAGGCTGCGCTCTGACCTCTTCTTTCTCTTCTGCCCCTGCAGATAAAGTACCATGAAGAGTTTGAGAGGAGCAGGATGGGCCCCAGCCCCAGCGAGGGTGCCGAGATGGAGCGCAGGAACTCCCAGGAAAGCACCAATTACCGGAGACCCGCAGAGCAGCAGCAGCAGCCGTCTCATCACGTCCAGCCCAGCAACCCAGGTAGGGCGCAGGGCTCCAGGAAGGGCTGGCAGCTCTGCTCTGCTCCAGCCCTGTCGGCTGCTAGAGCCTTGTACTCCCTTGCAGGGGGCTTTGTGTGCCCCCTGAACCCCAGCGCCCAGCCGCAGCTCTGGCTGACAGCCCCAATCCTTCCTTCCCAGTCTACCAGCAGCAGCAGCAGATGTCGTCTCAGTCCTACGGCTACAAGGAGCCCGCGGCACCAGCCTCTACACAGCGCAACGCTCCTTCTGGAGGCGGGGTGAGTACAGCCCAGGCTCCACAGCGCCCACCCCGCCACCGCCTTCCGTCCCCTGAGGGTCAGGGCTTGCTGCTGGGAAGCTGCTCCCCGTGCCCGCAGGCTGTGCTGGGGAGGAGCAGTTTGGAAGGTGCCCGTAGGTGCCGTGCTGGGTGCCGGGCTCCTGCTTGCCGTGGCTCTTCCTGGCACCAGCATCCCTTGGTGGTGCCCAGTGAGGACCTCCTGGGTCCGGCACAGCTCCCACGGGGGCTCGGTGGGACTCCGTGCCCTGGGACCCTCCAGGAGCCAGCCCCGTGCCCACTGACCTCTCTCTCCCACAGAAGCGTTTCCGCGCTGTCTACGACTACAACGCAGCCGACGAAGACGAGGTCTCCTTCCAGGACGGCGACACCATCATCAACGTGCAGCAGATCGATGACGGGTGGATGTACGGCACGGTGGAGCGCACGGGCGACACGGGCATGCTCCCCGCCAACTACGTGGAGGCCATCTGAGCCGCGGGAGGGGACGGGGCGCGCGGCCCCCCCGCCGAGCCCCCCGCCCGCGCCAGCCCCAGTGTGTGTGTGTGCGTCTCCCTCCCTCCCACCCAGCACCCCTTCTCCAGCGTGCTCTGCCGCTGCCTGCCGGAGCCGCGGGCTGACATCTCGGTTTCTTTGTGTTTCTGCAGCCGCCTCTGGTTTCTCTTGCCAATTTAGCTTTGTTCTCGCTCTGTCGGGACTGAGGGACTGTCTGCAAGGGATGTTGGGGGCTCAGGAGACCAAACAGCCGTCGCTTTCCTTCTCCCTCAGTCTCCCCCCTCTCTAGCCTTCCGGAGGGGCTGGGGCACCCGTGCCAGCCAGGGCCCCCCTCCCAGGTGCTCGGGCAGTTACTGGCTGGGGGAAGCAGCCAAGTCGCTGGGAGCTGGTGCAGAGGGAGGAGCAGACCCTCTGCTGGGACCAAATCCCCCCACCTTGCACCAGGACGGGCCAGGCAGGGAGAAGGGCAGGGAGGGATGCTCGTTCCGAGGGCTGACGGGGGGGGGGATGAGCTGGCAGCCTCCACCCTGTGTTGCTCTCGCTCTGGCTCACCCCGTTGCTTCTCCCAGCTCCGGTTTGGTGTTTCCATCCAGCCTTCTCTCTCTTCAGTCCTCACAACGTTGCAAACCAGAAGAACGTTTGTGGTTAAAGTCGTAAATGAGCTCTGTCTTTCTTGGGATTCAGAGCGGCTGCTCTGGCCAGCCCTAGGCGCTGCTCCTGCCTCGGGGCCTGGCTGCCTTGTCCCAGCTCCCCCCTTCCTCCGGGCCCCACGGGGCCAAGCAGGGGCCAAGCTGCTGCAGGGACCGGGGAACCGCAGGGCTCCAGGGGCTGGCACGGGGCTGGGCCGTGCTGGCAGCACCGCGCCACCCGGGCCTCGTGTCCCCCCTGTGGCTCCCTATGGGGTCCTGCGTGCCGGGGGCAGCCTCTTCCTCTGTCAGCAGATCCACCCGGACCCTTCCTGCTTTTCTTTTGCTGCTGCGGAGCTTTTGGGACCCTCCTGAGCCCTCCACCCGCTGGGCAGATGGTCTGGGGAGGCAGCAGGATCAGCCCCCATCCCTGTGCCTCTTCTGGGCCGAGCGTGAAAGATTTTCCCCCTCTGCCACCGTGCTGGGGAGCATCCTGGGGACTGTCCCCCCCGGTGGCCCAGCCCTGAGTGGCAGAGGCAGAGATGGGTTTGGCACCCCAGACCCCCACGCCGTCCCCACCTCTCACTGGTCCCCAGCGGTGGTGGCTTTTGGGGCCACCACTGACTTGGGATCGCATCACGGACCAAAATTTCAAAGCACATCCTCGTCCCCTTCTCCTTTGGGCTGCGGAGGTCCTGGGGCTGAGCAGGGACGGGTATAACTGGAAGCCTGTGCGCAGGGAGGGAGGAGCGAGGAGCTCCTGCCCCGAGGGACTCGAGGGACCAAAATGGCTGAGTTCAGACATTCCTTGGCTCCATCTGGGGCCACGTCCCTGGGGATGGCCTCACGGAGTGGGAGAAGACCCCGTGCCTCCTGCTTGCAGTCCCCTTTCTCAAAGCACACAGGGTTGCAGGGTTGGGGTGACCGGAGACGGGGTTTGGGGCACAGCGGGGCCAGAGACCCACAGCAGGGTGTGAGCGGGGAGAGGCGAACGTCTTGCTCCTGGCTCGTTTCCCAGCCGGCTGCAACGGGAGGAGAAGCGTGGCCGGGGTTCCTGGCACTGCCATCCATCCCTTTGGGGACCCCAGAGGCAGCCGGGGTGGGCTTCACGGGATGGGAATCCCGGTCGGTGCTAAAATGAGCGAGCCCGAGGGTAGGGGAGAGGGGACGGCGGGGGCGGAGGAGCCCGCGTCTCTCCCTGCTCACCCTGTTCTTAATCACGTTCTTGTCTGGGAATGGGGGGATGTGTCAATGTGAATAAACCGTTTTTTAATGGACCAAATAACACAGGTGATTACGTTTTGGTATACAGACCTTTTTTTAATGCTACCTGGAAACCATTGTCCTAAGTCTCCCTGCCCCTGCCCTGCCCCTTCTCCCCAGCCATGGGAAACAAACCTCTTACTGCTTGATTTCTGCCTTTTCTCTCAACTTATGCACTTTTTTGCCTTTTTCATAGCTGAAAAGCACCTAAACCTGTATTTAAAATAAATAAATAAATAAAATGATTAAAAAAAAATTAAAAGCTAAATTGCTTCTCATCATGTGTAAAATAGACCTCATCCATCTTTGCTTCCCCGGTTGCATCTCGGTGCTGAGCTTAGAACGTGTTTTCTTCCAGATCCGTTGCTTGATTGGGGTTTGTCCTTGTGTACTCCTTCCCCTCGGGTTGAGCATCCATGAATAAAACATTATTTGGCCTTTTTAACCAAACTGTCAAATGAAACATACCAATTGATTCTCCTTCCTGGTTTACTCAAAAATAAAAGTATAATTTTTACCTGCCGATTGTGCTGGAGTTTAATTGTGGTTGCTTTTCTGTCCGTTTTCCATCCGTTCTCTTGCTCCCCTGGGACACGGGGGGGCCTTGGGGCAGGGGAAGGCTGCGGGTGCCGGGGTCCTCGTCTCTGCCTGGCTGGGGTGGGAACGCCGCTGTCACTGGGCGCAGCTTCTTGAGGCCAGGCGTGTGCTTGATGTCTGGGGGGGGCTCCCTGAGCATAGGGACAGTCAGATGCCACCCGGAGAGCACCCAGGGCCACAACGGGGACCCACAAAGGCAACATTCCCTTGCTATTGCTGTCAGGGGAGTGTGGAGAAACCCTCAGGGGGCAGAGGTGCAGCGATGCCTCCCCAGTGGCCAGCCCATTTTGGGGTCTTGCCATCAGAGGCCAAGTGCCCCATTACAACGTGGGTTTAGGATCTCCTTGGGTTCAGCCCAGAGACCCAACCTGGGGGCACACGGCTCCCCTGTGGGCAGCACGGTGCTGGCACCGCATCCCGGCTTCTCCTGCCCTCCTGGGGAAGCTGCAGGACGCGGTCTGCAGGCCGTCCCCAGCCCCTTCCCCACGGAGGGGAAAGCCCCCGCTGGAGTGGAAGGGCTGAGCCTGGCTGGGGACGTGGTGCTGGGTCCCCCCCGGCTCCGCCAGGCTCCATACACAGGAGCAGCCGGTGATGGCTCAGCTCGGCTGCTGCAGCCTCCCAAGGTGGGGTTTTCAACAGCCCCAGTGTTTAGTCATGGGAGGAAAAAAAACCTTGAAGGTGAGTGAAGGATGCTATTCGCATCCACAGCACAAGATGAAAAAATAAAAATAAGGCTCCATGGCTGTTGCTGCTCACTGGCAGCCACATCGCTTAAAACAGCACCGACGCAGGTGTTCAGACACAGAGCAAAGGATGCTACAAGGATGCTACAGCCTCCTGGCCCGGGGGAGCTGGGCTCCAAAAGGTGAGCACTCAGAGCGGTCCCAGGCGATCAACATCAGCTTTGGGAGAAGGAGGCTCATTGTTGCTCTGTCCCCCGAAGTCTGGGCCCTTTCGGACACATTCCCATTGGCACCCCCAGAAATGAAGCAGCAGTTTGGGCAGAAACAAGCAGGGGCAAAACAATCCCGCTGCAGGCAGCTGGTGCCTCCAGGGAACCCGATGCGCGCTGCGTGAGCGCTCCTCCACCCGTACAAGGCTGAAGCCCCATCTGACCACGCGCGTTCATCCCTTTATCATCCGCCTGGCTTCTGGCGAGCGGCTCAGTCAGCTCGGCGTCATCTCCATCCTGAGCGGGGCCGGGGACGGCGAGCAACAGCCGCGGCTGTGCCGAGCATCCCCGTGCTGCTGCGCCCAGCAGGAAGCCCCGGCAGCCCCCGCCCCGCCGGCTGCTCGCTCACCATGCTGGATATTTTCATCCTGATGTTCTTTGCCATCGTCGGCCTGGTGATCCTCTCCTACATCATTTACATGCTCTAGAGCGATGCCGGGGGAGAGGCGGCTCAGCATCAGCCTGGCAAGCAGCGCGCGGCGCAGGTGAGACGTCTGCGACTCGTCCGGCCAGGCTTTGATTCCTGGGGAGGGACGTGGCTGGGGGCAGAGGGGAGGAGGGTTATAATTTGTTTATTATTGCCGTTGGCTCCTGCTCCCCCTGCCTGGCTGCAGCAGCCGGGCTGACGGCCCCAGTGCAGCCTTTTCCTGCTGGGTGCCGGCAGGAGGGCACCGGCGTTGGGTTTCGAGGCAGGCCACAACGCGCCGGCCCTTGCGCGGCCGCTGCTTGCTCCCTGCGGGGGCTCCTCGGCCCCTTCCCGTGTGGAAACGCCGCGCTCCTTCCCCTCCTGCAACGCAGGCCCGCGGCTTTTGTCCCCACGAGGGGGAGAAACAGAACAGCGCTGGGGAGACGCAAGGAGCGATCTGGGTTGCATCATTGTAGAGGAGCTGGGGGGGTCTTGGTGCCCCCCATAAGCAGCTGGGGGGGGCTCCCTGTGCTCATGTTTTTTTTGGGGGGGGGGGGGCTGCTGCTCCCTGTGCATGCTCGTGCTGCCGCCCCCCCCCCCATCCCCATGCCTGCCCCCCCATCCCAGGGCGCAGCTCACACAAGCATCTCCTTTCTCTCCCACAGCCGCCACCCGGCCCCACTCGCTCGGATCCTTCTGGAAAAGTGTCAGCCCTCGCAAGCGAGCGGCTTCCCACGCCGGAGGAGGGAGCAGCGCGGGGTCGGCACTGCTGGGGGGGGCTGAGGGGGTGAAGGAGGGGAGATGGGGTGGCGGGGGGACGCCGCACATCCACTGCCCCACTGAGGGATGCTCCTGGGAGGGAGGCGAAGGGTCCTGACCCCTCCCACGTGGGTTGGACCCTTGGGATGAGCGCTTCCAAGGTCCAGGATCTGGGTTCTGTTTTGGAAAGCACTTGGGTTTTTTTTTGTGGAAAACGATCAAGGAGATGAAATAAAAAGGAGGAATGATGCAGGAGGAGATGAATGCGCCTGTGGTGTTGGCCATACTGAAATGCACCTCCCGCTGCCCCCGGGGACAAACCCTGCTCCTCGGGGAGGTGCCGGGCGTCCTGCAGGCAGTGGGAAGGACATGGAGGTGGCAAAACCACACCGAGACCTCTGCATGCCCCAGCACGAGGGCAGCCACAGCAGAGGTGTCAGGGTCCCTGACCCAGCCCAGAGGGTGCCCAAGCAGCCACGCCGGGGCTCAGCCTCTCTCGGGTGCCCCTCATCCCCCCAAGGTCTCCGTTCATCTCAACGCACAAAAGGAACGTTTTTAATCCGATGGAAATTTCTGTGGGATGGAAAGACCGTTTCAGAGCTTCATTTTCCCCAGCTTTGAGAGGTCTGGGAAGGTATTGGGGCACCCACAGGATTTTTTCCTGTCCTTTTATGAAGCCCCGCACCGAGCCCCGCTGCGTGTGTCAGCCTCCTAGAAGACAAGGTTTTCACACACCTGGCCTCTCCCAGAACACCTTTTCCTTGTAAGCAATAAACACCTGAAACACCTCCAATGGGGAAAGCTGCTCGTGCCTCACCCCTCACCCACGGCACCAGCACGGGTGGGTGGGAGAGGACAGGGCCCAGTGCGGGTGCAGGGGCAGCGCAGGCACCCACAGGCGCGCTGGAGCTGGTAGGTGAGACTTTTGGGTGAATGAGCTAAAGAAAGGAGAGGGGTTGTGGAGTCGGGAATGCTGGATGCGGTCAGTGCTGCCAGCTGCATACGCGGCTGGTTTCCTGTTAGTAGAACTCCCAGAGAAACGCGAGGTTGGTGACTTTGCCTGTGGCTCCCAGGGCGGTCTCAGCGCCGCGGCCTCAGCCCCAGCCACCCTGCAATGCTAGAGCAGCTTCTCCTCGCTCCACACCAAATATAGTCGAAAACCAGAAGCCTGAAATATTCTGGGAGGAATTTCTTCAAACATAAGTCATGTTCTCGATAAGCTCCGCTTCGTGAGTTGGTATCTGATGTCAACATCTGCAGTGATTAAGAGAGGAGTGAGTAAGGAGGAATGCGTGGAATGGAAACTCAGCTGAGTGTGAAACCAGGAACAATAATTTTCTCTTCCTCTGAGCGCTCCGCTCGCCTCGGAGGGCCTTACGAACCAGCCAGCTATGCATAACAATCGCCCCACATCAACCAGCTCGGTGCTGGGACCAGCAGCTGCTCTGCAAGGTGTGAGGGCTGAGCAGGGCTGGAGAGGTGCCTGCGGACAGACGGACGGCCACGGCAGACGCAGGACAGCCGGAGCAGTGCGGGTACAGTCCTCCAGTCCTCCGCAGCTCCAGCTGCGGTCGGGATCGGTCCCGGTCTGACCAGGGCAGTACTGGCACAGGGGGAATTTTGCTTCTCATCCCAGCACGGTGTTGTTGGCTCCCCACGACTGCAGTTAAAAATCAGTGGCGGAGGAAGAAGCACCAGGTTCTCCACTGTCACTGTCACCACTCCAGCTGTGTGGCCTGGGGCTCCCCACCTGGATGCCGTTAGCCCAGCGGTGTTTAATTGCGGGAGGTGACCAGGTGGTGATACTGCAAAGCGTGGCTGCGGGGATGGCTGCAGGTGTCGTCTTCCAGTTCAGACAAATCTGGTTCGGGAAGTACCGTTCCGGTGGGTCCGAGCTTTGATCCTTCGGGAAAGAAAGTCCTTGTCTGGTGGAAGTGTTGGCGCATGTATGAACGCTACAGAAATCCGAAACTAACGCCAAACACTTGCTGAGCTATTGTGTATGTAAGAAAAAGAGCAGTGATTAATAATAACTAATAAAGCCATCAATAATTCACATCTGGCAGCTACATAAAACTCGCATTCCTGAAGGATCTGCTGCAAGAGCGAGCTAGTGCTGGCAGAGCTGACATTTCATCTTTGTCTACTGCTGCCAGTGAATCAAAGAACTTACTTTTCCCGTATCGCTGTGCTCACATAATGGCACTCCTTGTGATGGGCTGAAATTTATCACCGCTGTACTCGGTCCTGGGAGCAGAGACGCACGCTGGCAGGGAACCTCCACCCGTCCTGTGGCTCTTTGTGTCACTGCACGGCAGAGCAGCATCACACGCGAGAAACACAATGGGCCGAGGAGATGTGGTGGATGAAGGCTCTGCTCCATTATTTTGAATTTCATCTGCTGAGGTTATTTATTGGTAGCGAGTGCTGCTTGCAAGGGGAGGGATGGTAACGAGCTGGGCTGGAGCATTCCGCCTCAGCTGCTTCTTGGCTACGTTTCCCTGCCGCTCTGTGCACTGCAAGTCTGTTTTCCCTCGTATTTTGAGATCATTAGTGATCGGTCTGGGGGCATTCAGTTCACTGAGAGGGTTTCAGAGAAAGAATCTTGCATTTTGCTCACTTCACTAATTGTAAGTAGCTACAGCACAATTGTGGTACTGCAGCATGCTCGCCCATATATCCTTCAAACAGCTAGAAAAAAGGGATGTTAGGAGCAACTGCTAGCAGGCACGCCTGCTCCCAGGGAAAGGTTTCACCTCTGCCATCTACCGGCACACCACAAAGATCCTCAGCAGATTTACTTCCCGTATCCACTCCTGAATGTAGACAAATCCTGTCTGTAATTGTATATTCAAAAAATGTCGCAGGAATTTTTAACATGCAAACTTCCCAGCAAATCATCACAGGGTTGTTGTCAGCTCATTACTGATGAAATCAAGTGAGGGCAGCTGAGATAAATTGGTATCACTTCAGCTGCTTCCAGCAGTTGAAGACTGGCTTTCAAAAGCTCAACATAGGTATCCACAGCTAGAGTTTAGTCCTAAAGGAACGCTAAAACATCTGGAAAGTCATTCAGGTGGAGAAGAAGAGTATTTGATAATATGAAGAAAATAGCCATATTGCAAACAATGCACAGTAAAGTAAGTGGTTTTTATTACGTATTACGTATTTTTGTTTTGAAGGCAATGTAGCAGAAAATCAAAGGTTTTTGTAAGTAGCAAACATTTATATACGTTACTGAAATGGTGACCTTAGCCTATGTGTATTTATTTAACTTGTCTTCAACTTAGCAAAGTCCTATGAAAGGCAAATACACTTCAACAGTTCAGTTACTACAGCAGGTGGGGAGAGGGATTTGAAGTTTCTTCTGCTTTATTGGTTAAAAGGCACCTGGAGTTTGAAGGAAAAGAAAAATCAAACTACTTAATCAAAACAGTTAAATTGCTTTCACGAATCAACTCTTTCTGCCAAAATTGAACATACAATCTATAGAGCACTTCTGTCACAGAATGTAAGAGTTAGTGAGAGAGAGACCCAGGCAAACTGGAAAAAATGTAGCTGTGCTTCTCTAATTACGGCTGTCTTTTTTTTTTCTCCTTGGATTCCCAAGAGAAAACAAAATTAAAAGATCAAAATGTTTTTGGTTCTGACCTAAGATAACATTCTTTATTATGTGTATGTGCATCAAATATGAAAACCATGTTACTTTTATTGCATATGCAAACATACACAGTGGGAAAAGAATGCAGTTTATGTTCCCAAACCGAAGGCCCCCAGCCCGCTTCCTCAGCGCGTCTGAACACAGCCTCAGAGGAGCCTGACGTGCAAAACTCTGCTTTGAACACATAGAGGTCCCCCAGTACGTTCCATGAGCTCATTCAGCTGTTATGACATGTATGCCACTAGCTTCTCCTGCCGTCACTCCAGCTCTTACTGGGGTAGAAACTAGAGAAATAACCAGGCACCACTATGCAAATGTAAAAAAATAAAATAAAAATAAATAAAGGGAAAAGACATCCAGCGGGAGTAGAGCAAGAGTCTGTACAATTCAGAGCATCAGACAGTGTTGCTGTTGCTTCTCATGGTCAGGTACAGGATTTCCTTATGGAAGTTAGCTTGTGCATTTACAAGGTGAAACAAATTCAAAAAGCTGATGTCCTCTTCATCACGATCCCCTACAAGCACAAAAAAAAACAGTTAAGAATGGTCAGTGAAACTAAATGGCTTCTTTGAAGCTAAATCTTATTCAGTGTTTTCAACAGAGGCTGAATCAGCAACTTCTGCTTAGATTTACGAGGCATCAGCTACTGCACCTGATGGTAGGACAGCTGTGGAATAACACAGGAGACTCTCTCCAAAATTCCTTCATCAGTTTGTCCAAAGATGGACAAGAACAATTGTGCATTAAGACAAAAATCTGTCCTAACTGAGCTGTACAGATTGCCAGCGTAATCAGTCTCAAGTTCTTATCAGGGCTGACAAGCTGTGGACAGGGAGCAACTGCAGCTTGTTGAGTTGAACAGGCTGGCTGGCAGCTGCTCAAAGCCTGTGTTTAGAGCAGCCCAAAAGGGCTCAGGCCCAGTGCTCTGGTGGGACGTATTTTTAAAGGACTGTTGGTTTCACCATCTGTGGCCGTAGGAGTCTCTTAGTCCGAGTCTCTGCAACTCAACCCCACCCCAAGTGTATCTACCTGTTCTAGCATTTGTGGGCGAGTGTTCACACTGGCTGCTTGCACGTTCATTTCTACAAATAGTGCCTGCCCTGAAACTGCACCAGGGGATGCTTTTAGCATCCCTTGAAAAGATGCAAACTGTACTTAAGGTGACAAGCCCAGATAAAACAAACACTTTTCCTGATTACAGTAATTGATCGATTGCTATATGTTGTCAAAAACTTCAAGCACTCCAGTATCCTTCTGCCTGGAGGGGTAGGGATGGAGGGCAGGCTGTTATGTCACATCAGCTGTGTTGATTGATGTCTTGGTCAGTGCTAGCTCCTGATCAAAGTCCAGCAGGCTTACCGGACAGTACTGCCTGTAGCATGTCCATGATCATATGAGCAAAGGCGTTCTCCACGCTCTGCAGGAAGTTGTTTCTCTCCCCTGGAGTGCTGAAAACTTTGCAGACCTTCTGCATCATTTTTACTGCCCAGTCCATGCAGTACAGATCCTTCTCACAGACCTGACGTACACAGGAAATACTAGAACACACTCTTTGTGATGAGTATTACAATTTAAAAGGCAAGATTTAATCTCAGAATTAACTATTGATTCTAATGAATGACTGAATTTGTTGCAGGCATGCCCTGGAAAATTAAGGCTTGTTATGGGGACATGCAGGTTGTTTTTATTGTTGGCAAGCTAACAAAGGAACTTCTCAGCCTTTTGCTAGTGGCACTTCTCCTCAGGAGTAGGCTTGCTACCTTGCAGAGATGTGTTGGACAGGGCCCAGAGGGCAAAAGAGAATGAAGACTCTTGTTGGACTAGTCATGGTTTGTAGGAGCAGATAGGGACGCAGTTTTCAAGTCTAAGAAAGCAAATCGGGGTGTAGAGAGACAAAAGGCCCCGCTCAGTAGAACTCACCAAAGCCAGGAAGACCACAAGTCTGGCTAACTCAAAAGCTCTTCCATTCACAGCTTTGCTGGCCATGAAAGTGAAGCAGATGTTGTTCCCACTCAGAATAAGAAGCCGAGCATTGTTCTCCATGAGCCACTCCCGGGGAACAACTTTGCAATAAAATAAAGACAATTTTAGTGATTTTTTTTCTTTTTAATTATTATTTTTTGAAAAGGAAGGAGTGCCATTAAAAACCATTCTGGAAGACGTGAATTTATAAATTGTTGGCTTTGGTAGCTAACCAGAACTTGTGAGGAGACACTCTGAAATACAGAGCGATGAAGTTACACAAGCAATTCTTACCAGCACTACAGTTAGAGCTCTTCACAATAGCTTCTATGATATGATCTCACCCAAAACAAACTTTCAGTGTAAACGTGAACATTGTTCTGTAGAATTTTGGTTAGAGCAAATATTGTTTGGCTTATCCAGCCTGGGCAATGTTTCCTTAATAATGGTTACACAAGATTTGAATTTTAAGGTTCTTCATAGATTCTTAAAATACTTCACAATGGGGAAAGCCTGAATTTATAACCAGTGCTGGGTTTCTTTCTTCCCCAGTTACTGCCTGACTTCCAAGTGTAATGACTTTTCCAGTTACGCTTCAGCTACTGTAAGGAATATTGCAGTCAGTTTCCCAAGGCACCCGTGTGTCTGAAACACAATTATTGCCAGATTTGGAGGACGTGAGCATATAATCCTATGGATTAGTGATAAAGGCAAAAACACACCTGACAGCTCATCCACAAGACTGATAACATCGTCTGCTGTCCATTCTCTAGCTTCCGTATCATACAGCAGTTTAATTGCATCTGCTAGACCTTTCAGACTGGTCTCATCTGTTGGTCCTTCTATCATTTTCTGCCAAACCACATGTCCTGAGCAATATTAATCACAACTGCTATTAAGTGACAAAGTAATATTTTTAAGCAAGGAAAGGTGCTAAACTGGGCCTTAAAGCAGAGTCAGGGGAGGGGAATTCAGGTAACATAACTCAGTCTCTGTGACAGTGAGATTTTTTTCCATCTGCTATTTAATAGGGACAGTAGTAGTTGCAGCATGAATCACAGAGTGATTTAAAGAAACCCTGGTTTAACAGTTAAGTGAGAAAGGGGCTTTTCTTCAGAGAAGCAGATGCTTCTTTGAGGTGCATTCAAGCTAACTTTACCCTAAGTGCGGGAGAATAGAGGAAGAGAGGTGCCATTTCTTCACTTGAATTGTAACTTTATTTATTTATTTTTTGGTATATGAGTGTGTGTATATATATGTATGTGCACACAGAAAGGATATGTATTTTATACATACATATATATATATGCACACACACATTGGTCAGGTCTGGTTAAGCAGGAGGATTTTTTTTCTAGGCAATACAATTACAGTTTATTTGCATAAAGTCCGTTTTTCAGAAATGCTGTATCCTACAGGAAAATCTCATTCCCAGGGAACAAACTTTGAAAATTAATCCCTGAAACTACTCACCGTCAAGGGAGGACACTGGCCCAAAGATGATATACAACAGGCGAGCTTGATTAACCATTGGCCACGGCTTTAAAATACGAGTCAACCAAAATGCAGAATCACTTCGATGAATCCAGTGGTTCAACAAAACACTACGACAGAATAACCTTATCCGCAGCTCCAGCTTCCGGGCACTTCCTGGGGTAAAAGAATGTAGATATAGCTCCATTAAGCCTTGCATAATACAGATAATCATTTTATAGGAAGAGAGAGAAGGGATTTCTTAAGGCTGCCCAAGAACATCTGAGGGGTTCATTAAATTCTCAGCTGTTACTTCCTGAGTTTGGCTCTTTTGAATACATTGCAGTAATTCAGGCCATAGATTCTGTCAATGCATCCTCTGGTACCTTTCTGTAGCATCTCATGTATGCATTCAAGGGCTCTCAGCTGTGTTTTTTCGGTTACTCTGATCTTTTCTCTTTGATGGCATCAGTAAGCGGCAATAGGAGGAAGTGTGTGAACGGCCATGTATAAAGTGTTCCACAGAAATGCCTGGTTCTGTGCTAGCTAACTTAAGAATTTATTGAGAGGCATGTGCCACTTCAGTGTTGTATTTCAGAAATATTAAACCTAACTTTTTACTGCATTTATATTTTTTTTGCCTTCCCATTGATTCACTAGCAGTGTTGTACAGTAGGAGACATTCCAGTCCATGTTGCTGTTCTCTCCGTATATAACTTATGCACTGGTTTGATAATGGAATAATAACATTTAAAACAAAACACATGACCTCGAGAAAACTTTCTTCACTATAGGATATGTGTCAAAGACAAACGCACTTAGCTTTGCTTTTGGTGGAAAAAAATGTATTTATCTATATGAAAGCAAAGTATTTAAAATGGCCACTTTCTGCATAATACTGGAGCTAACAACATACGTATGAGTCAGGAAAGGAGCAGTACTAAAAGGCTCAGCTGAGCTACAACGTTCTCAAATCTAGATGCATCTTGTTTGCAGTAATCAAGATCCATTTTCTGCCTTCTCCATGACAGTGCAGTTTGATTTTGTAGGACCTTTGTCTGCTTTGATGATTACCTGGTTTGCTGCTGACAACTGTCTGTACTTTACGGGGTAAATTGCTCAGTTCACAGAGGAAGTTAAAAACCCGGTGACACTCCAGTTCATCCCAGCCTGCTGTTAGGATCTAAAGATTACAAAAGAAAGGGGGGGGAAATAGATGGATTGAGCCATAGATTTAGATCACAATGCAATTTCTCATATTAGATAAATCAAATCTGTCCTACAATTTATCAGAAGAACAGAAAGGGAAGATGGCATACCTAAAGTGTGGCTGCCAGCACAGCATCTCCCCGATGAGTGTAGGGAAACCATTATCTGCTACAGGAATGCTGTACGTTGTACCAGAGGACGTACTTAAGAATCAAAAGCCTCTAACAGTGTTCCACATTCAGGCCCAAGATCTTATTTTTTGAACCTTATGTGGAAAAGTACACAATAGTGTTTGCTACAAAGACAAATGTCCTGGCACAAGTAATTGTCTTATCCTTTGCTTTTAAACTAAGTGATCTCTCCTCTTGGTTTGTGAATTCGAAGCTGTGTAACAAAATGCTCCCCTTCTCCAATGTCTTCTTAGATAATAAATCACTAATCAAAATCCAGACTGCTTGGTAGTGAAATCCAGACCAAGGAATTCTCCAGAGTCAAATCAGCAACTTTAACAACCACAAAGGAAATTCAGAGAACTGAGTGAATAAATACCTCCTCCCCCCTCCCCAAACCTTAAAACAGTCTTAAACTTCTGAATATATTGCAAAACCACAGATTAATTTATAAAACTACTTTAATTTTCTTTTATATTTGTGATACTTGCCTTCTCTCCAGAGAGATACTATACCTGTAAAAATACCCCGTAGCACTGTAATCCTAAACAATGCAAAGGACTTGGACAGCCATTAAGTTTAAAGCAGGAAACCTATAAGCACAGAACATTAGTAACTTGTTGTAACTGCCCACAAGGAAATTCCTGAGACTGAAGATACTCAGTACTCCTTGTGTACATTAATACTGATTATGGGCATTCAGAAGGAGTCCCTTTTCTTATTGTATAAGGCAACACGTTCAGTACATATGTGATAGTTTAGCTTTAATTTCAAAACCAGGGTCGACTGGGTGGCCAAAAGGTATCTAAGAAGAGCAATGCTATTTGCGGGAGATTTAAATTTCTTTGGAGAGCTGTGCTCTTCCACCACAATATTTCTAGTTATCCACAAACTGAAGAGAAGTTAACATCTGATCTTGGAATATGAGGCGGAAAATATTTTGGGGGAGAAGTGATATATTTTATTAGCCCAGCTGACGCATTTGGGGAAAGCAGGTTTGGGGCTAAGACTGATGTAACAAATCACCCCCAACTCTCCTCTCTATTCCAGATTTTCATCCTCCATCAGTTCCCTGATGTAACTCACCATGTAGTTACCACAAATAACTTGTTTAGCTCAACTGAGACAAGGGGGAAGAGGGAGAGATCTGTTCTGGGGTGGCAGAAGGGGATGTAAGAACTGCTTAAATCAGCATTGCTTCTCAGAAAAAAATCCCAGAAGAACAGCCTCATGTTCAATACGCTGGTTTAGGCTTTTTTTATTAGTAGTAAGAAGAGACTGATTTCAAATCAATGAATTCATTATACTGTGGTAATAAACTCCAGCAAAGGGATTGTAAAAGACAATTCACTAAAAATTACCTTATAGAAATGTGACAGTTCAAAGCACTAGTGAAAGGAATGTGAACTTACTTCTGAGAGTATCTTGTGTATATACTTTAGCCTATCTTTTGTAGGTAATAGAAGTGTGCATCTTTTAAGCAACAATCCTGTGAACAAAATGAACACACACACAAATATGAGTACGCATACGCGGCACGTACACTTCTGAATTACCTTAAGCATTCACATCACGTGCATGTGATGCATTTCTCACCAGTGAGAAAAAGATGCTAAGGCAAAAAGAGCGGCACATAACAGTGAGCTGCGCTTTGTAGAAGAGATGTATGCTTTGTAGCAGGGGTACCTTTGACAAAAGGAATGCTGTCAGGAAGTATGTAAGCTTCCTACAGCATAGCTTGTTTGTTATGTTGTCTTAGAGTCTCTATTAGTCACAACTAATCCCTATTAAAATAACTATATTGCTTTTAGAATTACAGCTGTTAAAAATATTGGAAATAAACGTTGCTTGTTGCACCTCTTTTAACAGTCCCCCAGGGAACTCCACTTTTCCTTTACATCATGGAAAGCTGAGCTTCCAAAATTTTTTCAAGATAACCACATGCTCTAAAAAGCAAATATTCTAAACTCTGTTAATGTAAAACATAGCTAAGAGGTAAAATTATTTTCCTATACAGGGCTGAAATGGTATGTGTTTAGGATGTCAAAGTCTGGAGTTCATTATAGTGTGGAACAGCTGTTTGTTAAGAAGCATTTTTTTTCTAAACTATTATGAAAATGGGTTAACAGCTTGCTCTTCAAAAACTTCTACCAGGATAATATATAGAGAGAGCTTGTTAATTAATCAAACAAATCCATAGAAAATCTGCTACTTTTCTTCCTGAACTGTCAGTCTCTCCAGAAATACATAACTTCTCCAACGTCAAAAAGTACTTTATACATTTACCGTGGTTCTAAATTGACTCTTTCCTTAGAAGTGTGTTAACATTCTTCCATGACAGACATAATTTATTTATCAGCCTAGGACATGGTCCAAAGCTCAGTAAAGTCAATTTTCTGTTGACTAGGTTAGACTTTGGAGAGAACTCCCTGAAGAACAGTTGAAACTGTTAAGACAATGCAGTTGCAAATAGGAATACAGCCATCAGTTTGGGGAAAAAATATGCTGAGTTAAAAGGGTTGAGCAAAATGTACTACCCCTAGTTTTGCACAGCAAAATCCCCTCTGTGCTGAAGGTCAGTGCCACAGTCAGTTATAACTCAAGTCCATTTTAAACAATGACTGAAATTTTGACCCCATTACAAGTAATGGAAGATTTTACCATGCACTAGAGTGCAGCCAGACTCCTCTAAGTTTAAGTGAGATTTATGTATTACATAGACTCTGTGCAGGCTCTCTGAACAGGAATGAATTTTTCCCATTGAGTCCAGTCTTTCCTGCTGTAAAGTAAATATTGATTTTGTAACTGATCTCTTAAGAAAAACATTTTCTTGAGCCTTCCACTGATGAGATAGATATTGCCAATGATCTATATATTTTAAATATGTCATGTTTTTTATTACTAGGCCTAGACTACAGTGATGGGTTCACACCTATATTTAAATAACAAGTTGTCATTTCATATGTGGTTACTACAATGCCAAAATCAATTTAGATTTTTTTTTAAACAGTTTCAAAGTATCAGGTTTAATTTTAAAAACAAAACAAACGCTAAAATTATTTTAAGATACCCCAAAACCTACATGGATTGCTTATAATAAGATGTCTTTATAGTCTAAATGACTGCAACAGTATTCCTCTACTTTGTGTATACCTTTATTTAATGTCTTAAGTTCAAACCATACTTCTACCTATAATTCTGCATCTAACCATGGCACCATTTTATTTCCCTGTCAAATAAACTCAACGTTTTTTAATCAGCTAGATAACAGTTAATTGATATGGATCAAATTAAGATTTAATTTAATTTGTTTCTGATTGATTAATGCTTATTGTTGGTGGGTGAAAAAAAAATTCAGCCTTCTAGATGCATAAGAAAGAATGTTCCTTTTCGGAGTGATGGGCTGAATGAGTTAGAATCAGTCTTTTAAAAATTAGTAGAAAAAAGTTAGAAAGCAAAGAGTTTCTAATATGAAGATGTACAGCGTTCTTCACTACCACCAACCCTATGTTATTGTGATCTGGGTTTCTATTATGTTATGCCAAAAGAGGTCTGAAAAAGAGAACAATTGAATCTTTCCATCCAGAAGGAGTTATACCATGACAGCCAAAGTGCAGGCATTTCCACGTAAGTGAGAGGAGAATGTGTTCTTCATGCTCATTTCAGCCTTTGAACTCTGATACACGGCTGCCAAGGGGAATGCTGATCAGTGACAACTGTGATAACATTTTCACGATGAGCATGCTTCTTTTCTAAGAAGCGGAATGTGATCTGCAATACATCTCCAGTAGGCTATCAGGCTTTCTGATGGAAATGGTTGTTGGTCATTTTAGAGCTAGACTGCGTTTAAGTACTGCAGCTACATTTCCCAGACTGAGGAATGCAAGCTAGTCCAAAGTGATACATGAAGGCAGTCTGAACAGCCAAATTCCTTAGCTAGTGTGGGGCCTGGGAGTCTTGGTTTCTGCTGCAGTTTCCAGTTGTGGTGTCCAAATAAACTAAATTTGGAAAAACCTACTACTGAGAACTGATCCAGTTCCTCTGCTCAAACCCTGCTTTCCATTTACTATGAAAAAATAAAAAATAAACATGGATGAGGCAGAACATACATTATTTTCTCCAAAACTAAAAGGTTTTGGAATCATTTCAAGCAATACCACTCCCCTCCGATTTAATGGTATTTGAGTAGGCCGTTTGACATGGGGAGGAACTTTAACCTTAGAGGGAGTTGCACAAATGTTTTGGGCCATACCCTCAGCATTTTACCAATCAATGCATATAACAGAAGAAACCTTTTAACCAAGTTTGGTTCTCTTGTAAGTGTTACCATTTGCATTAAAGGATCACCTAGAGATCTGTAGTGCTCTAATATATAGGATCCGTCTCTCTTGCCAGGTAGCTCAATGTTATGAAAGTCTTGCAATAACAGCCTTCGGTTTCCTGATGGGGTTGAGATGTAAGTAATAAGGCGGTTGCTGATGGTTTTTGACACCATGCACAGCATGCTGATATCCTTCACTGCAAAAGCAAAATTCAGTATGCATGTAAATTTTTACTGCAAGAAAAATGCTGATCAGTAGTCAATAACTTTATCTTACTTCAAAAATAGGTCAAGAAATAATAACAATAATAAAGTATTACTGTTTATCTCCTTTGCCAGCAGACAGTGATTATTATAAATGTATAGATCTAAGGAATACTTTTCACATAATAGGCAAAAAGAACTTCAGATAGTCTGCAATTATAAATTATTTTTGGTCATGTGGTTCTTCATACATTAAAATTCAGAGAATAAGTCACATAAAATGACTACTATCTAAAAGGTAAAACATTTTAAATAATAATGTTTTTTTCTAAATGGAAAACTTTTGTGGTAATTTTCAGATATTTGAAGTAATACCTTTCTTATTAGATTCTCACCTGAGAAATAATTCAATAGCATTTGAAAGATTTCTAATGGACTTATTATATTCTCACCTGAGAGATAATTCAATAGCATTTGAAATATCTCTAATGGCAATGTTTTAAAATATCCAAGTGTTGACAGAGATTGGGGATCCGTATCCATGACTTCGCAGTGCTGTCTGGAGTGACGGTTACTGCGTCTGTATTTCTGGTTAGGAATCAGGGTGTAGCTGGTCCTTGCAGTGGATGTCATTGTTCTGTTAGTCTCATCAATTCATTCTGGAGAGAAAACAGGGAGAGAAACTTTTTCCTACAGCATCTAGCATGGCTTAATTTCATATAACAACTACGTGTGTGATATACAAATGATATAACATCGCCATCTCAAAAAATTCAGTGACACAAGTTTTCCCAAAATGAAGGTCTGAAAAGTAAAGAGTTTTAAAAGAACAATAAATATGTTTTTATGATTTACCTTCTGGTTTCTAGTCTCTAGAGTAGGTACACTTCATGTTGTCAAACAACGAGACTCACTACATCTTAAAAAAATTAACTGAGATTTTTCACACTATTTTTTGATTCCAGAAGATGAGGCTTCAGGGAAAATGCCAAAGAGAATGAGTGCTGCAGTATAATTACAAGAGCTGGCAGCACTGGTAGTAACACAACTGGAATCTGTCCAAGCTGCACTGCAACATCTCTGTTACTATCAGCGGGAAATACACTCAGAGAATAGACCTCATTGTTTCAAATATTAAAAATTTACAAAAATTACAGAAAACAAGTTCCAAACATCCTTCATATTTATTGCTAAAGCATGCAAGCCAGGCCTCTCTAATATGCCACTGAGCAAAATTGCCACATCCACAATGGAAGCACTGTTTATACCGACAACTGGAAGAATATGGGGCACTTCCTTACCCGTGTTACAAACTGGTTTGGCTGACTGGTGCTTGTGCACTGTTTAGAGTGCATTCCTTACACTGAGATGTTAGGAAGTTGTACTTTGGCGGAAGCATTTTTAGTTTAGGTATGTTATTATTCTAGCTAGCTAAGGAAGCTTATACTTTAAACTTTCCCAATGCTCATGAGCAAATGTGACTGCTCCTAGAATGAGTGTTTCATTTGGCTCTTACACTACTTAAGCAAGAGACAGAAAATTGATGTAACCGTCAAGAATCCTTTAAGAACTTTCCAGAAATCACCCATAGATAAACACGCAGTTATATGAAAAAATGTTTATCTTTTAAAAGCAAAGAAAGCATGGTCTGAAAATCAGTGGAAGTTTTATACACACAACTGTGGATTCAAAACAACTTAAATTCCAGGTCTTGTGTAAAATATGCAAAGTAGCTCCAGTCCTGTTTAGAAACAGGGCGCCACTAAATTTTGTTCAAGATAGGCTAAATCTGCTACCTATTTCTGATTCTTACTTTAGAAATAAAGTTGTAATCCTATGTTACTTTCTTTTCTTCCTCTGTTTCCCTTACTGTCTTTAAGAGGACTATACTTCAATAATTTATGGCATCTTTAAGTGTTTTCTGAAAAGCTTGCCTTGGGTCTGCATGGGGCCGGCGGGGAGGGAATACTTCAACACAAGGGAAGTTTTCAGAAGTAATCAGCCAATTCCAGTCTGTTTCTATTCAACTCGACTGAAGTTGGATTGACTACCATTATTGTAACTTAGAGCAGGGCTAGATAAAGTTAATGTAAATAAAAATGAGTACAAGCAGGAAGTTTCATAGGCCAAAGCTTAGAGACTTTACTGAAAGCTCCCATTTGCTTCCTCTCTGACTTAATGTGTTTTTTATTTCTTAGGGAGTTCCGCCAGAACAGTGCAAGGGACTGTGCACCTCCATCTGCTTCTGGGACACCACTTGTTTAGAGAACTGCTTAATCAAGACTGGAAATTGAAAGGTAAACGTTAAATATTTAACTAGCTGAACCCATAGCACTAGCCAGGAAGGGTCATCTTATTTGTTGCTATAAACTGATTTGTTTACAAGCCAGAAAGCATCAACTTTCAGTCTTCTATACAATGTTTCTTATCCTTAAGCAGTCGCTAAATTCCTGCTAATTGATGCACTTTTGTCCTGATCAGTATTTTTCTGAGTATGTGTTACCATTTGGCAAACATTTATTACAAAAGGTTGTTTACTTTGGAGATTGGTTTGGAGCATTTCTGTTTCCTTTCCTCATCACAAATTGCATAAACGAATCTCTTCAAATATTAACAGGAATTTTCCCTTTTTCCTTGTCAACACACACAAAAACGTACAAGTTCAAGTGAGGAATGACAAACCTCAGGGCACCCAGCACAGCCACGGAGTACATAAATACTTGCTACCCCGTGCCTGCACCAACAATTTACAGGAAGCGTATTTATATTTGTAAATACTTGTTACCCCATGGCCTACACTGACAATTTACAGGAAGCGTATTTATATTTGTGCTGAAGGTTCTAACATTGGGTTGGTAGTTCAAACCAGACCCATAAACATCTAAATCTGTGTATAACTGTGATGAGAAAGCATAGTTCAGGGAACCCCGATCCCGCTGCTGATGGTGACGGGGATTTCTGTGTTGTGAGGGATTGCTGGTTTGGGCTCATCCCTTTGGGAATTCCTCAGAGGGGAAATGCCAACGTCTGATTCTTTTGGCAGAGACTGGGCTGCACGCGCTGCTCGGGCGACAGCGCTGGATGGAACGGTTTATATTTGGCCTTTTACCTGTGCTTTTGTGTCAGATTTAGTGGGGCTGTGAGGGATCCTTAGGCCAAATGACAAGCCCCGTGCACCCCACTAGGCCGCATTCCTCTCTGTTCTCTGGATCCACTCTCACGTGCAGCCCTCCAAAATGCGGGTTAGCTGCCTGAAAACAGGGACCTGCACCTCTGCACCCACGTCCAGTTAATAGAGAAGGCCACGCAGTCTGTACCTACCCACAGACAGGACTTTATGAGCTCCGTTTTACCTCACGGAAATGCCTTCCCCACACGTACCCCGGGGCCAGGCCGCCCGCCAGGCTGCCTGAGGGGAGCGGGCAAAGGAACGGAGGCAGCGGCGGGTGAGCAGGCCCTGCCGCCTGCGATGAACACCGTGCGTGTCCTGGAGGGAAAAGGAAACACTGAAATTAATTTTATTTATTTATTTATTATTTAAAACATAACTGATTTTATTTCAGTCAAACATCACCACCTCCTTTACTTGAGTTCAAAGGTGGGGCTGGGCAGGGTTATGCACGCAGCAAGATGCACACACACACAGGGGCACACCTATGGCTGTGTGTTTTGGTCAGGAGCCAAACTGTTTGTAAACCCAGCGCAAAGATGATCAGTTGCGGGGCGGTGGTTATCAGCGGGGTGATGGCTGCTGCAGTAAAAGGAGCAACAGATGTTTTGGAGGGAACAAATTACTGCGTCACTTCATTTCATCCGTATTTCAAAAGTATTAATAATAATTCCTCCCTTCCTGTCTGTGTGGTGTGGGAATTATTAGCACAAATTATTGCGCTAATTGGCTTGCGATAATTATTTTCCCGCCTTTTTCCCTGCTGCCCCTTTCAGCAGGAAGCCGCAGGCTCGGGGCTCGCCTTTCCCACCTACTTGTCCCCACCGCCTTTTGAATATTCAATGAGACTGTTATATTACCACGCCCCCTCATGAATAACCAACTGTTGTGGGGTGTGAGGCTTGTGGTCATGGCATGGGCAGGTGGTGAATGTTAGGGCGGCCACACGGCTGTGGGTGTTGTGTGCATGTTGCTGTCATAGAATCATAGAATCATTAAGGTTGGAAAAGGCCTCCCAGACCATCTGGTCCAACTGTCCCCTACCACCAATGTCACCACTAACCATGTCCCCAAGCACCTCATCCAACCTTTCCCTGAACACCCCCAGGGACGGTGACTCCACCACCTCCCTGGGCAACCCGTCCTAATGCGTGACTACTCTTTCTGAGAATAAATGTCTCCTAATTTCCAACCTGAACCTCCCCTGCCGCAACCTGAGGCCATTCCCTCTACTCCTATCACTAGTTACCTGTGAGAAGATGCTGACTCCCAGCTCCCTGTCACTTGTGGTACCGCACAGCCCCGATGCCATGCAAAGTTGTTCCCACCAGAGGCCAGGCCCACCGAGCCCCGTCCTCTGTCTCCTGGGGAAAAACATGACCCCAAGCAAAGGAGGCAGGCTGTGGGAGAAGCTTGTCCTTACACAGGACATGAAGCCTGCATGCAAACTAACAATGCTGCAGAGGAGGGATGTCACAGCACCAAGGCACAGTGCCATAACTTGTGTCTTGGAGCAAAGCTGTAGTGCTGTAAAACAAAAATATGGCATAATACCAGCTGCAAACACTGCTAGTGGAAGCTGTGCTGCAACAGGCGGTTACAAATTGCTGTGCGGCCACTGAATGCTGTTACTCTGCACTGTAAGAGAGGGCACAGCATCGTTCTCGGTGCTGGATGATCAGGGAAAAACACAGCGAGCTACCATTGTCTCTTGGAGCAGTGAACAGTTCATATTCACTACAAAACTGATTTTAGAACTATTATTTCTTTTCAGTGCTGCTTCTGAAATAGCTCTAAATAACTACTTCTTTGGGGGATAGTAACAGAACCCCTGGGGAGAGGTTTTCTTGCTGCTCCTAAGGCACTTCCCATACGATGGCAGCAGAGGGCTGCAGCTGCCTTAAAGGACTTTTCCCCAGTAGGCTTTTCTTCACAGATTTTTTTTGTTTTTCCTCTGTAAGTTTATTGAAGGAAAAAATTGCCTTAGCAAAACTGAAATAGAAACCAAATAAGAGTCAAACCCAAATATAATAATACAACATCCTCTGGTAACTGCTGCTTAAATTAATGACAGTGAGAGTGGGAACGCCATGGTGATGTAACCATAATTCCAAAATTCACCTTGAAAAGGTGAATTAGACAAGTGTGCAAAAATAATGTGGTTCCATAGCGGTTGCATTCTGCATCCATGAGCTCCTTCAGCATTACTGTCACACATAGTAAAGTATCATTCTCGTCTTCCTCCTGAATGAGTTCCTGTTTTGCCTTGCTGTGTTCCCCTAGGGAGAGATGCATTTTAGGGATGCCTGAGTAAAGACTTTCACGTTTTTCTACTTGTTCATTTGCTGGAAACACTGGTACCTAGTGACCAAGTACCTTTGCCTGGGGAAAATGGAGCATATATGGAGTATGCTTCCCCTGGAATAATTTTAGGGAGCCTGACAGTGAATTAAGGGTTTCTTAGTTGGGGGTACATCCAGATTCCCGTCTTAAACATGCACTGGTGGATCTAACCTACATAAATATGTCCGACTACTTAATGATTGGCATAATTAATGATAGTAACAGTGACACCGACTTCGGCAATTAAATTGTGTTGTGTGGTAAAAGTATTATCTCATGTTTGTTTCAAATTGGATGAGTGACTCACGGTTGTGTTTTTTATTTGAGGTTCTGTAATCCTAGCCAATGTTTGTAAACTGTTCTGAGATGACGGGATGAAAGCTAATAAGCAAAAAAGTACAATTGAGTTTTATACACTATGGTAATGGTTCTGCTCGGGTGCTAACTGCTTATTCTATGCATGAGTGGCCTTGTCTTGTGTACCCAATTTATCTTTGCCCTGCCTACGCTGTATGTGTGAGCAGAGTTATGTAAGTCTGGTAAAAATACCGGTTGTGTCTTGAGTGCTCTGCTACTGCCAATGATAGCAACGGTGGCAGCATATTTAAATGACAAGAGCGGGACTTCGATGGAGTCAGCTTTTCAAATATGTAGGGTTTAGACGGCAGACAGCTGCTAGTGAGATTTTCCGAGGAGCGCAGGCATGTCAGGCATCTAAAACTCATAGGAAGCTACGAGGTAGATGTGAATGCTCCGAAGCTGTGTTCCAGCACTGCATTAAATTCTGCAGCAATGCTCGTGTAGCAGGATCTAAATCTTTACTTCTATTAAAACACCACGGCTTTCACTCATTACACATGCATGATTTTCAAGAAAAAACATGGCAGAACCCTGTGATAAGATCATCAGCTATATTTAAATGGATAACTAGGTGCAAATAGGAAATAAGACCGGTTAGTTAGGGATACCTTAACAGAAAAGCGAGGAAGAATTTTGTGCTTCAGGGTGGGGAAGGGGAGGCCCCTGGGGCCCTGTCCAGCCCCAGTGGTGCCAGGGTTTTGAATATGGAAAGGATTGTCTCGCTCCCCCCATCCTGTTCAAGCGAGCCTTCTTACATTTTAGACGCTGAGGGCAGGAAGCGCGTTACAGTAATGCCAAGCCACTATGTTCAGCCTCCCAAAACTGGCTTTATATATTACTTATTTAAGGTGTTCTTCTTGCCTTTTAGTTTAGAATATACTTTCTTCATGTCTTCCGATTTTCCCTACTTCCACAAGGGCTAGATTCTGACTAAATAACTAGAAAGCTATTGAGCAATGGACAGAAAGATGGCATTTTTTGGTGGTTTCTTGAATTGAGCTGGGGCTTTAAAAGAAAATGCCAAATGTGGTGGGACTCAAAAGAGAGTAGTGGAAAAAATGCACCACTAGGACCAGCACTAATAAGAACAGCATCTACTGCACTGTAAACATTACAAAATGGAAATAATAATAATAATAAGCCACAGAAGACAAAGCGCTTCCAAGCTTCATGTCACTTCATATGCAGTCTTAGGCAGTAAAATTTCATCAGTATTTACTCTGTTTAAATCTAATTTTTCCTCATTTGCCAAATGTGAGGTTTCAGTGAAATTCTGAAATGTTATTAAGGAGCTCCGATGCAGTATTTCATTTATAGTCGAAGAGAGCAGTTTAAGGCTCGTTATGAAATGAAAAAAGTGTACAATTAGTGGGGGGGTTGTTGACTCATCCAGCGCGAGCTCTACTATGTGTTGTGCAAGGACATGGAGCAAATTAAGGCTCTGTTTTGTATCATCCCTTTTAATGAATTCTCCTGATAAAATCACCATGTCCTCTTTGGTTTGCAGTTCTATTTAAGGGCTGCTGAAAGGCTGATGAATGGCACAGGTCTAAGAGGGGCAGGAATGTATACATCCAGCGTCCTGTCCCAGACCCCTGGCATTGTTTGATCTGCTCGGAAGATGATCAGAATTTTGATAATGCAAAGTCCAATTTTCATGTTATTTTGCTTGCAGAACACACCAATATGGATGAGGTGCAGCTGGAGGAATTAAAAGGGAAAAAAAAAAAAGATAATTGAAAATCCAACAAAAAATAGGCAAACAGGGTAAGAAATTACAAAGTAATTACTTAATACATTCCATGTACTAAGTGATTAAGAGTAATACCTGGCCTGGCTGCTCTGATCCTTGCTGCAGTTCTGTGGTGCTGTGTCATCCATGTACTCACTTCAACATCAAAACAAAGTGGCATCCTACTGAACTCAGGGCTGCAGAAAATCACGTCAGGGTCTTCACTACCACACAGAGCTTCACAGTGTCCCTGTTCCTCTCTGGATCCTAAGTGTCTTAGTCTGGGGTGTGTGAGGAAGGGGAGCAGAAACTGACTTAATGCCAGGACTTGCCATTTTCTCCTCACCTCTCCAAGCTGGAGCAGGGAGCCGAGGGACTGCCTCAAGGCTGCTTGGAAGTTACGTGGCAGTGCTGAGGCTGAGTCCAGAGCTGAAGGAGGAGATATAGAACTGAGACAACAGAGGACACACGGGTGGTACGGGTCTGTGCCCTGTGTATCCAGACATTTAGGGTCCCCCTCACGTCAGAGTAGTCCCTTGGCAGTTCCCAAATCCTAGCTGAGGATCTGGTCTCTGTGTTTTCCAGTCTGCTCCTTCCCTAGAAATATTCCTTATATTATTCCTGTCTTCGGCATTCCTCCATCTTCCAGATTTGCAGGGAAATAGATACCAGCACAAAAAAAAAAAAAGAAGTGGATTACTAAGAATTCATTAGCATCTCAAATCAAGTTCCTCGGGTTTTCTGAAGAGCTGAGCAAACCTGTCAGAGTGTAACTGGTGCTATTCCTTTCTGTTTCTTTTTAAGATGCAATGTTCAGCCCTAAACAGATGGGAACCTGTCAGCACAACATGGAGATAATTATCCGTTTGAGCCATGGGAAGCTTCATAACAGATAGGAAGTTGTTGCAGCCAATACCTCTCTGCTTTATGATCTTATCAGTTTGCTCAGGCTGAGCATATTGGTAGGCCCTATTATTCCTTCGAAGAAACACCAAGAAAAACCTTGTTTCCATAGGGAAAAATTCACTGATGATTTATGAATCAGCAATTGATCTTCCTTGGGTATTTGGGTTTGCCTTATATCAAAGCACGGAGATCTGACCGTGATAAATAACTGAGCTTTCCAATCACGTCTCTGTGGTAGCAGCTGTTCGTGTAGCTCTGTAAGAAACTGGGGATGCGATCAGCCAGGAGCAGTCTTTGCTTTTATCCTTACAAAGTGATGGCCTGGGGTCTGGAGGGCGTCTCAGACAACTCACTCCACTTCATCGTTGTAGCACGGTGCTGGGAGGCTGGTTTGCTCTCGTCCTTTCCCTGGAAATGCGAAACTGAGACCCTATTTATTGACTCTTAACAAGCAGAGATTTTTTTGCTAACCCAGAATCAGATGGTGAATCCCAAAGTTTCCTCCTTATACTTCTGTCTGGAAAATTACATTTTGCACACCTAGGCCTGGTCTTCACTTAAGATTTGCTGTTGCTGCCATGTTAAATTATCGTCTCCTCTCTCTGTGCGCAATTAGTGCTGCTGTGCTCCACGTCAGAGTCTGATGCGTTTCACTGAGCAGAAGGGTGATACCTTACAAACATTATTGAGGCAGAAATCTGGTATCTTTCTGGGTGAAACATATAACAGAAATATAATAATCACTGTTGGAGTATTTTTTGTGGCAGAGGGGGAAATGAGCATGTAGGTTTACAAGAAGTCAGCCCCTTTTGTGATTTACTTTGTTTATTTATTTTATTATTTACTTTATTAAACACCAAATCTACAAATGCAAATATGTTAATCTTTGTGCTTAACATTTTGTTTCTAATTTGTAGAGGTTTAGGAAAAGCTGAATTCCTATAAGATTTTGGGGTTAGGAACACCTAATAAGGGGAAGAGAAATTATTTCTTAACACCTCCTCCACTCATCCTGTCGGTCTCATATCTGTTTGATAAAAGCTTCCCGATTCACCTCAGACTCAAGTTCATGCAAAATCAGATGCAAATGCTCTTCAGAGTTGCAAAGCAGCTCCACGGAACCAAGGAGGCTCTCCTGGCTGTTGAGGAATAAAAATCTGGCCTGCAGCAGAGGCACTGAAATAAGAAAGTGCAATAACAAGGGGTAGCATAAATGCTAAACGTATTGACCCGATGATTGCTCTAAGCTTTCCTTACTCCATATTGCCTCGTGGTGAGCAGTCCCTGGTGCCAGTGCCAGGCAGCTCGGGGCACAGGGGGCTCCTGCAGACCCATGCACAGCCCTGAGCTGCTCCACTGCTGCCCCCAGGAACCTGCACGCATCGCGGGCTTGCTTTGCCAGCAGCAGGAGCTGCAATACATCTCCATTTCTTTGTGGACACTCAGGCGCACTGAGTTACCCCTGCCTGCGTCAGGGAGCAGCAGGGGAAAGGGTGAAGGAGGTAAGAGAGTCTCCCTGTGGGTTTGCTTATTGTTCTACAGGTCTGTGTGCTGGTGGTGTTAAAAACCCTTGTACAGAGAAGTGGAGAGGCTGAACCAACCCTCAGCAGCGGGCGCCAGGCAGCCAGCAGGTACTAGCACGTGGCTTGCATGGAGCACGGAGCCCACCATTATTCTTAAGAGAATAGCAAACCTGCTACTTTCAGTACTTAAAAAAAGAAAACAAATTTAAAAGGCTTTCTTTTTTCTTTATCAAAGCAACCCTGGCATGTTACTAGTTATGTATTTTGTGCAGAGGAAAAGGGCTCAACTTGCCTTCTGCCAGCACATGCGAAGATTGTCAGGTTTTTTATAAAGGTAACAAAACCACCTGTCGATTTTTGTGACTTTTACTTCAAATTGGGGGGGGCGTCAACAAAATGTAGGTCAGTTTTTCTGAGGAAAAGGACAGTCTGCTGCCTGCTCTGACCTACTTGTTAAACAATCAGGATCTGAGGTGTAAAAAGGAAAAGAAAAAAAAAATAAAGCCCATCCTTTGGATATTTTACAGTCTATAAATTGGGCTCCCAGGTTCTTCTTTACTCCTTTGTGATGAGGAAATTGTGGGAAAAGCTGAAGGTTATTGCCGGGATCCTCTGTTGGTAGCTGGATGGGAACATGCAGGTGTTTTCTGCCTCCTCGGAGTCAGCCCGTCAGCTAAGGGTGAGCCTCTGCTAAGGAAAACAGCGGTGTGCCATGGCGAGGGGGGGAAGGCATTCCCCTTCTCTGAAGCCACAACAAAACCTGTCTCTTGCAGCCAGTAGAGGGAAATGTCTTCTGTGCAGACTAATAAAATCGTCTCCCAAAGGTAATGAAAAGCCCAGCACGATCACCAGACTCGCAGCTCCCCACAAACCTCTTCCAGGGCTGGGGCACATCCTGCTGCCGCCAGCCCAGCCCTGGGCGTGCGACCTTCAGTGTTCCAGCCAGGCTGAGTGCCCCAGCGCCCGCTTCTCGGCTTGAAGGCTGATTTGGGAAGATCTCTACATTCTTCAGAGTGAGAGGTAAGAGACAACCCAACCAGCTTCTGAGATGGACACGGGTATGATGCTCGCTGTCACCTAAGCAAGTATATATTTTTTCCCCTTGAAAACGCCTTTCCCCTGAGCAGCTGTAAGTATTTTACAAATATTAGTAGATTTACAGTTTGTGTGTTAGAAAGGAAATTACTCCCACCCCTCCTTTCTAGATGAGGAAACCCAAGGCATAAAGACAATTAACATACAACCAGGCAAGGACTTCGGGAGCCCTAATTCCCTGTTCCCAGTTGTAACTAAAGCTTAATTCCGCAGCACTTGTAAAATGCAGATTTGGAGCAGTGCATCTATTTGAGGTTTTCTTCCACCACCCACAGGCCCTTTTGTAGCAGTCTGCTCCCTGCTTGCTTTCAGAGCTATTAATTACGGTTCAGGGTGCTGGTGGACCTGAGGTTGCAGTTGCATTTCCAGGATACAGCCCCTTGTTTATTTGCATAAAGTCTATTTTTTCCCTGATTCAGGGATGATGCTTATTATGAAAACTATTTGTTCACGAGAGCTGACTTTTTTGCATTTCTGCTTATTTAGATACTATGAAGTATTTGCTTTACATATATATATATATATCATATACATTCTAATTATGTATCTCCTACTTGTCTGCTCAGAAAAATAAGTAGAACTGGGACAGTAGAATTCTGTTATCACGTTTAAATTGACTTGGAGCTGTATTGTGGTAGCATCATTTCTCACAAACCTGGGAAAGACTCCGGGAGACGAGGGGATGAACAGGATGGGAGGGGATGATCAGGATGTGAGGTGCTTGGGAAGGTGAAAGGAAAGCAGAGAAGCAGCAAATATATTACTTCTTTACCAATACTGTGACATGGTCATAGCCATTGGAAGGGGGTGCAAAAAAGGGTGACATTCACATCTGAAGGACAAAGTTGCTTAGGAAATTGTGCATTTAGCTCCTCAGGTACTATTGAGGTGAGAAGCAGTGCAGGTATATGCTGTCTAACAGCCCCAGGCTGGGGAGTTTACAATGGAAATAGCCACAGGCAAAGCACAGCCACCCTGTGCCCGAATTAGAGACCAGGCACTGAGATACCAGCGGCTGCCACGACTGCCGAGACTCATGTAGTCTGAATCTGGCTGTACGTCTATAACGGGGCTTGTGCTCACCTCCGGTAGGCGATGGGAAGCAGGATCAAGGCGCTGCCGCTTCTGTGCTGCCTGGATGTTCCTACACGATGCAGCATTTCACAAGGTACGTGTATGGGAAGGGTCGCCAGTGGGCCCCTGCTCCAGCTCTGCCCTTATCAAGGTGCAATAGAGGTGGAAGTGGTGCTACCAAAGACCCCACTGGAATTAATCTTTTGATATTTATAGCTAAGTGCAAGAGGGGCCTTTTCCTACAGCTCATAACCTTCTCTCAGGTACTTCGTCATGCTGACCTGTTCATACCTCTACTGTACCATAGTGAAGGGAGTCTACAGCTGGAGGTGATGCCCAACAGCCTCAAACAACTTTACAGGAATGTGCGCACATGGAATAATCTGGGACTCGGGCAGAGAGCCAAAGACTTAGCTGCTGTCAGAAAGTCGAATGGAAAAAACAAATTTCATTGTTCAAACTGACAAGCCTGCTAAAATTCTAAATAAGCCAAACAGATAAAATTAGAAGAAAATTATGGTCTTGCTTCAAGCCTCAATTACATTAGTTTTTATCCTAGATCTGTCCTGGGAACACCTCCTGATAAGATGTGTTATTACTAAGCCAGCAGAGGATGTCTTTTAAAAAGATCTTTGCACTCTTACAGTGGCTGTTAAAAGCATACAAGGTGAACATAATCCCCACTGTGCTTAGAAGTTTGCAGAACATGACCAGTAATCCTTTGCACGTTTTATTTCGAAAACAAAGCAGTCCAAAAAGGAAGATTTATTTTTAATAATAAGACTCTATTCCATGCAGATTATCCATAGTAAATACATTGCATTAAAAGACAGTTAAAGTGCCTTTAGTCCCCCCAAACAGTCCAACTGTGCTGTAAATTCAAGTATGTGGAAAGTAGGCCTTTAGTTAGTAGGAGAGTATTTTTTGATCTGGGTCCTGCTCCCACTGATGCCAAAAACATGGGGGTCTGGCCCCAGCTCTAGTGGGAGCAGAAGCAAGACCTTGGTTTGTGCCGAAGCCCCTGTTGTGTTTTCCCAGCTGCTGAGCAGCCGAGGCCCCCCCCCCCGGCGACGTCGCTTTCTGCCCGATGACAGCAGTTGCCTTGCACAGGCTGTGAGGGCACCGTGCTTGGGAAGACAAGCGAGGGGGGTAGCAGGTGGTTGTGTCTGGCACCCCTTGGAACAAGCTGAGCGAGGGACTGAGCATGGCTGACAGCCCCAGCCCATGACAGAGCTATAAAACAGACAGGTCTGTATACACGTGTACGTTACAGTCCGCTCTGAAGCTCCAGTACTGGGAGCCTTAGAATCCAGAGGAACGCCTTGGGATACAGCTGGAGGAGCCCTGTGAGTAAAAGCAAAACCAAAACCTGTTTATGTCGTAGTTGTCACCATCACGTTCCTGCTTCGGCACTTGAGACTAGCAAGATTAACCCGCATCCTGAAGTCGGAGCTGCGCAGGTAGGTGAGGAGTGGTGATCTGGATGTGCTTGGCTTGGTGCCGCTCTCCTGTTTCCTTTGACATGAGAGCAGCTCTTGGTGATGGTAAGGACATTTGCTTCTCTTTCTTCTAGGCCTCAGCAACACTGCAATTGGGTTTTCTGGAATTTAATAGACCACCTCTTCAACTACAAGGACATGAGCACAGAAAATGCAGAAGAGGTTGTTCCCATCTGACCTCACGAGAGGTAGGAGAGATGATTATTTTCCCTCCTCCTTGAGACACAAGTGCCTTGCTTCTCCAGGGCAGGCAGTGGGAGCTGAGCACTCCCCAGTTACACAGCCTGGACTGGGGGATCCAGACCTTCAGCTTGGGGCATGACTGTGGGCACTAACCTCATCTGGGGATCAATGGGAGCTGCTAACGCCATAACTGACAATACCCCGAACCATGCTCCTCAGGAGAAGCTAGAACAAACGTCTACTGAACAACTGTAGAATACAGAGGATCCTGCTTTGTTTTGTTTCTTTGTGTAAAGGCAAAAAAAAAAAAAAAGGGAAAAAAAAAAGCCTTTCTGACCAGGCACTCCAAATTTGGCATCTGTCCTGTGGTATACTTTATGCATCTCAGCCGTTTCTGTGCTAGGGCACTTGGATGTTGTTTTTCTCCACCTGAGGATCTGATCCTCTTTTGAATTCTTTTAAGATTCTGGCTGTAGTAACGCAGCAGTGATTTATGCAGCTCAATTGCACTCTATTTAAAGTCTGTTTTCTTTTCAAGCATTTCAGACTTGCTGGATGTTACCTAGCATTTCTAGGGGCTGTAGAGGAAGAGAAGTACCTAAAAATCTTGCTGTTATTGTGTATGCATATCAAGAAAAAATCAAGGCCATTTTTTGAAAAGATTAAAATCCAGAGAAAAGTCCTTGCCAGCTTATAACTGTTTCAAAGATCAGATCCGGGGCAAAAAACTAGATGACAGCATTCCTTTGAGTTCTTCAGGGAAACAGGGAAAAAAAACAACTTTCCAGCTGAAAGCTTTATTTGGGAATAAGGTTTATCTTCAAAATACATCTAAGGAGAGACTGTCTGGGTCATAACAGCTTGGCACGGCTCGGTCTGACTTACCCTGTTAGAGCATTTTGGTGCCTTTATGCCATAATAAGATGCAGCAAAAGTCTCCCTAGTGGCTACACATGAGAAAGTATAATCTGGGGTCTAAATGCCACAAAGCATCCATATTTATCTTTAATGGCTATATAAATTCAGCAGATGAGAAGGAAGACATTAATTAGACAGACCATGCCTTTGGCAGTAATCACCACCAGTGACAGCTGAACCAGCCAGTGGATAAAATATGCACCAAAGATGATATCAGAATAAATAACTGAGGACCGAGAGGGGAGGGGAAAAAAAAAAGTCCATAAAACCAACACCTTTTTTTTTTTTGGTGGGGGAAATAAAACTTTACCTGACACTGGACTTTGGACTCTGTCTTTTTCATACCACCTTTCCTCAGTTTAGGGACGAATCCCGCTATGGCTGGCGGCTGTGGAAGTGGGATAAGCATTTCTGCAGATTAGTCTGGGATTTGATTGCACAGAAGGAGCAGAACAACCCTGAGAGGTCTGGTATTGAAGCCCTTAGGTAGGGTCAGATTCTGGAATCACAGTATCAGTACCAATGCAGACCAGGGCCTATCACAGATAATAAGAAATAAAAATAAAAAATCCACTGACTCAAGGCTCTGAATACTATGATGCTAACAAGGCATTTTCCAGATTTTCAATGTATCAAGGCATGTAAGGCCTTTGTGTTTTATTTATGGGACGCTCCCATGAAGGAGGGTTTACCTCAGGATGTAGCCCATGGGAGCACACAGCTTTTGCTCGGGCTCTGTCCCCATCCTCTGCCTTTAAAACCTACCCCACTCCTGCTGGATTAGCAGCTGTGCTATGAAGATATGTCTTGAAGAAATCTAAGATATTTTTTTCGCTCTGAGTCCTTTAGGGTAAAGTTTTTAGTTAGTAATTGAGGAAACGGATGCGAGAAAGTGCATTGGAGCCACTGGCTCATGAACATCCTGAAGGTGAATCCTCAGTGGGGTTTTTGCTTTTAAAATACATCGGGTTTCCCATTCTGCTGGAGCAGGGGGAAGCAGCTGTTACTGGGACGGGAGAGGAGGGCAGGGAATGGAAGCCATGAAGGTGCAGACCGACTGCGGGATGAAGATGAAGCCAGGAGGCTTCTCAGCCCTGAAGACAAAAATTAATCGCTGCCTGCCCCCACCCCAAAAAAGAAGGCAAAGGAGAAAGGGACGGAGCTGGGGGAGAGGGGATGGGACAGAGGTGAGCCCTGGCGAGCCAGCTTTACAGCCCTGCAGCCACCACCGTCGCCGTCCCAGCCTCACCTCACCGCGTCCCAGCAGAACCAGGGGGCAGCACGCAGCCCTGGGGGAAAACTGGGGGCTCTGCCGAGATGTGGCCCACATCAAGAGTCCTAGTGGAGAAGCAGAGAGGTCAGCCCCACATAGGCGGGGAAAACCCAACCAGGAGACAAAAACCGGAGCCAAGCTAAAAATTGGGCCACAGTCTTTTCTACTGACACGTGAAGGGCTTCGGCGCCGGGCTTCAGGCAGAGCCCAGCGTCCCGCCACTGCCACCACTTCGGGTTCTGCTGTCCTGTGAGGAATCCCAGCAGGTCCCATCCTTACATCACCCCGGCTCCTTCCTTTCATGCTCCACTCGGCCGCTTTCCTCTACTTTGCTCTTTCTTTTCCAGGAGGGGAAAGACTTTGCAGTAACAGAGGACCCCAAGGCGTGGGACGGGGCGGTCAGAGGCACGGGGGAAGCAGCGCTCAGCACTGCTCTGCCTCTACGAAGCCCTCCTTCTCGTGGCCGGCTGCCTCCACCTCAGCGTACGTCGCGTGGCTGCCGTGGTTGCGGAACTTCATGGCTGGCCAGCGGTGCGGCCGCCGCTGCGGGCAGAAACAAGGAGCTGTCAGGAGCTGCGAGGCGGCCATTTGCGTCAGGCCTGCTGCAAAGGGGCAGCTCAGCCCGGAATAATGCTGGCTTTGTGGAAGCTCAGCTTTTTATTAACAAAAGAAAAATCGCTTTATGCTTTTAAGAGTGCATTACGACGCAGCGGTCACGCTGAGTTGACCCAGTGGTAGGGCTGAGATGGGAAGTGGGTGGAAGGGGAAACTTGAAGGAAAAGCTCACTTCAGCCCCAGAACAAGGGGACTGGGGATGCCAAGAGCTGGCTGTGTGACCACAAACACATCCCCTCCGTGCTTCCCCTCCACCAGCAGCACGGGGACAGCAGCACTGCCCAGTCTCAGCCGGGTGCTGCGAGGAAAAATGCACCAAACACTGCCAGGTGCTCGGGTACTGAGCTGGTAAAGGGCATGGAGACTGAGCCTCCAGAGCCTGGCCCTTCTGAGGGGACAGCCAGAGGGAAGAGAAGGGCTCGAGGACAGAGCTAGCGAGCAATGAGAGGCTAAGGGCCACGTGCTGCTCCCTCCCTCTGCAGCAGCTCCTGTGCCAGGATTCAGCCCACTGCTGCCTGCCGCGGGAGCCTGCACCAAGCGCTCGCCTGGCTTTTAGCAGCAGATGGAGACTGTCGGACCCCCCATCCTTCCGAGAATTAAATTCTTCCATTTAGAGCCTTCACGCCACCGCTCACACGGTAGCTGATGGCATGACATCTATCAGCAAACTCTGACAATTTTAGTCAACAAAATCCAGCTGGGCAATTCAAGAGGCAGCGATCTCCGTTAAGTCACGGCTCCAACCAAGGCCCCCATGTACAACTGCTTATGGAGGGAGGCAGGTGGAAATGTCTAACGTTGTATGGGGAGAAAAGGCAATGTGTGAAAGGGAGGGTATGAAAGAGTGCAAAATAAAACAGTGTGGGAGGGAGGGAGCCTAAGTTTAAAGCATCATTAGCTGGAAGTTGGGGGATTGGCTGGGACTGCAGGGCCACAGAAAGAAACTTGGATGGGAGATCTATCCAAGTTCCTCTCTCCTCTCCTCTCCTCCTGCCCGCCTCTGGAAGGGCAGGATTGGTGCTGATGGCAGAGAAAGAGAAAACCGGCCGGGGAAGGGGTCTCTGCTCACCTCAATGAAGAACAGTGCAGCGTTAGAGGTGGGGTGGCTGTTGATGTAAATCCCAGCGAGGATAATGGCTGCGATGAGCAACACAGCCAGGACGATCCCCACGATCGTACCGGTGTGAACCGGGGCGCCTGCGTTCTTGGACGGGAGGCTGCTTCCCACACCTGCAAAAAGAATCCACGTTTTGTATTTGAAGGACACATTCTGTATTTGAGTTTTACAGCACTCTTTGGCACAACTGGAGAAATGCAAAAGAAAAAGGACTTGTTCCTTGTTCTGTAAAAAATGCAGCAAAAGGGAGTTGCATGGAAAGAGCAAACTCATCATCGTGGTTCACCTGGTAGGACTGAGAAAGTGGGAGAAGCAGACAAAGAGCATCAGGGCAAAACAGATAGGCCCCAACCTTCACATTTCACAACCTGAAACAGTATTAAGGTAAGGACAATGGGATTCTTATCTTGATTACATCTTTCCACGCTCACTTTCGCCTGTCCACCCAGCTGGCTGATCATAACTCTCCTCTGCATTTGCTGTCAGTGTAACCTGTTCCCACCTGGAACAGAGTGGGAGCAGCTGAAGAGGAAATTGGGGCCTTACCTTCGCTCCCTGCATACTGATTGAGCTTTGTGTCATCTGAAAGAAAGCAACAGCAAAGAAGTTAAGGGCCTTCGGAAATATTCTCCATGCTTCCCACCCTCTTTTATCCCTCTGTAACAGGGATGCTTGCCAGCACACACCTCTTGGCACAGCGTTTACACAGCAATTACACATTTACTTAGTTTTCAGCCTCGGAGTATGATGGAAGGGAAAGGCACCCAGAGAAAAAAACACAATGGTGTAAGCACGTGCCTTGTGGTTTATCTTCCTTCACAAAGGTGGCACCTGGAGCACAAACATCTGAGGAAAACAGTCTTTATATGTCTTTGACAGTCTTTAGTAGCCTAAATATGCTTGGTGTGCAAGGCAGAATAGTCAGGGATGACTTCATGTTCAGACGACAGCATTTGCTGTGCTGTGCTGCCAGTACAGCCCCAATAAATCACGGGGACATTGCTCTGTGGATGCCTTCCATGGAGGGCCCAAAATCCAATTATTTTCTTTTTTTTTTTTTTTAATTTAAATCTCACTCTGGAAGCACCAGGATGTGTTTGTACAAGGCTTTGGGTCTTGATGCTCCCCACCACTGTGCCCTCGAGAGTCCAGCCGAAGCCCTGAGCCAGAACCATTGCCACCAGGCTCACGCTTGGCTCCGCCACGAGCAGCCACAAGGCACCACCACGAGCATCCCCAGCACGCAGGGACACGGCTGGGCTGGCCTCGAGGGAGGACCCACGCCTGGGCTGGCCTCGAGGGGTGGACCCACGCCTCCACTTGGCTTCTGCCTTCGCCGCGCTGCTCCAGATAAAGTTCGCTGCCTGGTGCAGCTGGCTGTTTGTTTCCTTCCAAGATTACAAATTAACTTCATGCTTGACTACGTCACAGAAAGCCTCTTGTTCTTTTTCCAAGAATTGGCGATGAGTTGGGAAATAATCTCCGTGGTGGTGTCGCACTCCCCCTTCCTTTAATTGCTCCTTTCAAAGTCAACTCCGTCAGCCAGGCGCTCCGTTCCCCCTGCCAGCTCCTTCCCATCACTGAAGGACAATTACTAATGTTCCTTTCTATTTATTCTAATTAGCAGTTTGCGTTAGGGACTATTAAGCAACGAAATTGAAGCGATACCTGCCGCTAGGACCCGAGGAGCGAGCCCTGCGTTAATAGGATTATCAAGCTTCAGAACAGGGGTGTCCCGGAGGGGAGGACGGGGCTTTATTTGGAGCCTTCCTATGCTGGGATGAGCACCGCTCGTGAGCAGAGGGCAATCACACACGTCTGCTGTGTTACTGCCAGGCTGACAGCTCTGCCAGCCCTGAGCAAGAACCAACCACATCAAAAACGTGAGCCCCCGTATGCAGCATTAACCTCCGTTATGGTGCTGGGAGCCCGACCACCAGGGCCTTATGCTTTGGTCTGTCGCCTCCTCAGACCTCAACGAAGCACAAAAAGGCAGCGATGCACCTGTAACGCTGCACCGGGGGATGCCCCGTCCTTTTTCCCATCGGGGTCTCACCTCCTGGGCTGCTCCTTCCCTCTCCCACTGCCACCAGCACCCACCTTTGCCCCCCTGCTCAGACGGACACCTCCTTAGGGCACTTGGGTGGACATGGCCTGGCTTTACGAGGTCTGGGACGGAGGTCCCTGGGGATGGGGTGTCCGTGCCGCAGGGGTTGGCCCCATCGCCCCGTACCTTCCGTAGTGAGGCCGTCAACGAAGAGCGAGGAGGTGGAGGCGGCGACGTTCTCCTCCAGCGGTGAGAGCGAGCTGCTGGGGGGGGCCGAGTAGTGGTCGTCCTCTGCCAAATCCTCGCAGCTCTTCTCATCGGACTGAAAAGGAAACGGAGCGGCTGGTGGCCCTAGAAATCCTCCAGCACGAGCACCAGGGTGCCAGCAGTAAGGTCTGGGCTTCCCGACCCAAGGGCTGGTTGGGCTTCAGATACTGGCATGGGACAAGGGGACGTGGTACGGGGTGCCAGAACTGGAGGGGAAGGGGCTGGAGAACAGGAGGAAGAGTTTGGGGACCACTGAGTTAGGGGATGACAATGACAAGGTCCCACGGTCTGACCTCCTCACATCCCAGGACATGGGTGTCGGGCCGCTGACCTCCCTTTCCCTCGCTCAACCCTCTCGGTAAACAGGGAACAAAGATGAGTTTTCAGCAGGGGAAGAAAAGGCAAACCAAAACAACAAAGCACCAAAGCAGAAACAGATGTTTTGTTCGAGCTGATCTCGCTGAGACAAAGAAACGAGTTCATCCAACGTGGAGGCAGTTGTGCTAACAAGGACAGAAAAAAAATAAAAAAAAATCCCAAGGACTAATTTCTTCATGCTTCAGAGTGAGCAAGAGTCCCACTGCAGAAGGTGAAGAAAAACCATCCCGGAGCACTCTGACTGCACCAGGCGTTATCCTTGGGGGGGGGGGGAGGCGGTCTCTGAGCACCCAGCACCGACCAGCAAGGCGAGGACTGGTGCTGGTGTGGCTGGGCCATCTTTTAGCTGCCCCAGAGGAGCAGGGAGGAGATGTCCCTACCGATACCCCAATGGGTAGGGAGGAGATGTCCCTACTAATACCCTGCTGTAACAGGAACATCTACGTCTCTAACGGGATGCCCCATCTGTTCCAGAACAGCACGGGGCAAGTGGAGCTGAGAGCCCATTGCTGGAGCTGGGATGTGGCCGCGGTGCTGCCTGTAGCTCAGCACCACTCCCAGCGCCTGGCAGCAGCCGGTCCCTGCCTTACCTGCTGGCCGCAGCCGTAGGACAGCCACTCCTCGCGGTATCGGTCGAACCCGCTGGAACACCTGCGGCGAGAAGCGGGGTTAACGCGGGGCAGGGACCCCGCAGGCAGCAACATGCAGGGTGCTGACGGCCCCTGAGCTGCCCAGGAACCCCAAACGCTACCCCGACGGGCACTGCCTGCAGGTACAGACAAACAGCAGAGGAGTGGAAAGATGACACACGCGCTGGTCTCCATAGGCACGGGGTTTCCAATACAGCTGTGCTGGAAGGACCCAAACGTTCCTCTTTACAGAGGTGGAAAATGGTCAGCGCTTCTTCTCCAAGGAAAACAGAGAAGCAGAGGAATAGGAAAAATATATAGACTGAGTTTGAGTTTCCATTCCCTGGACTCTGTGCCAGGGCAAGGTCAAGATCTCCATGATTTTATTTTATTTTTTTCTCAACAACATCTGCACAGGAAAAGCACATTAAAGAAATTATAACTGACACTGGGAAAACACCAGCTACAGAAACAGAGGAACTGAAGCAGTACACTGACCTTTGGAAAGCCTCTGGGGACTACCAAAACACGAAACACAGACTCAGCTCATACAAGCAGCAATTTTCCCAACTACCAACCAAGAAAAGAGGAGAAGCCACAAAGAACTTCAGGTCCTGCTGAGTCGCTGAGTGCTTTTGTGGCAGAGTTCCTGTGACAACTAGGGGCTCAGCATGAGCAAAATGCAAACTGTACTGCCCAGAAGAGAGCTGCAAGGATGTTGGGGGGTTAAAACACTGAGTTGGACTCGGGGTGTGAGTCCAAACCCTAGAAGCCACCCTCCCAGCTTCCCTGGAAAGATTGTGTTGGCTCTGCAAAACCAGCCCGGTTGAAAGCCAACACGATAGGAGTAGACTTGCTCTAGCTTGCGATTTCCAGCACATGTAAGCCCTCGCCATCTGAGCTTTCCATTTGTAACCTAAGCTCTCGGGGACCGAGCTGCCTACGTGCGGTTACAGCTGCAGCGCGCGTGGATTTGGGGCAAAGCACCGAGGCGTCACCGCGCTGTAGGTGATGAGAGCAAACGCAAGCGACAGCAGCTTGGATTTGAGAAGATCAGGCTTGTGAATGCTGTCAGTTTGAAACAAGCAGAGTGATAAAGTGCTCGAATGCTGGGGTTTCAGCCCAAACCAGACCCAGACCAAGCCGCTGCATCCCGGGCCTGGGTTCGTGACCAGAGCCACCTCTGCTTTCACGCATCCCTCAGCGGCGAGGACACAACATCCTCTACCAGTGGGGCAACTGTCACTGAAAAACGATCATCCCCTGGCTCCGGGGATGCACCAGCCTGTGCTGAGTGATGGGGTAACCTCTGCGATGCCTGCGGACTGTCCCTGTCCCCTCTGCCCTGTCCCTGCCTGGTGCCTCGCAGGAATCGCCAGCGAGCGCAACCTGGGGAGGCTGCGGAGAGGAGGGGGCAGTATGGGGCGAGCCGAGGATGTGTGTTACTGGGTCCCCTCCCCTGCCGCCAGCTCTACATAACTGGGTCTGCAAAACCTCATTAAACGCTCTCCTGCTGGAGCTGAAGGAGAGCAGGGCGCGGGCCGGCTGCAGCGCTGGGACTGCAGCACGCCGGCATCCCCAGCACACCCAGTGTTCCCAGTACAACCAGCGTCCCCGTCCTCGATGTCCGTGATCCCCTGCTCTCCTTGCACGCCCCAGCCCGAGCCAGGGCTGGTTTCCCACATCAAAAATCTCCCAGACAAGAGCCTCGGCCTTACTTCTCGCCCCAACTTGTTCAGCTTCTGCATCAAAGCGCTGGGACCAGGAACGCCAGCCCCAGGAAGTGTCTCCTCCTAATTGCTTGCAACCTGAGATCAGACCGCCACTTTATCACTGGCTGTGAGACAGTGAGAGCAGCGCTCTAATGAAAAAAAGGAAAACCACTTGAAAAAAGAAAAAAAAGCCAGCAGCAGCAATAGAGGCATCGCAGGAGGTCAGCCCTGGAGTGACACTTGCTCTCTCAGCTATACAAGCGTTAGCGAGAGGAGAGGTGGGAAGGGACTCGTCCACGCTACCTCTGCAGGACGTGGCACCAGCTGCAGTTGAAGGTCAGCTCCGAGGTCACGCACATTTCACAGCTCTGATGCTGGAGACAAGCTGCAAAGGAGAGAGGAGAGATGAACCAGCAAGGCACCGGCACCTGCCCAGGGCACTTTGTTTTGGGAGAGCCAGTGATGGAGGCAGAACACCAGCAGCTCCCGTCCCAAAAGGCAGCAGTGCCCCTTTCCCACGGGGACGCCTGCCCCTGCCTCCCTTCTGACCTCAATAAGGCAAAAAATTAACACCCCCCCCTCCCCGAAGAAAACCTTGAGACCAGGTCTGCTAACCCCGTGGCTCCTCTGAAGCCGTTGCTCTCATCTGCCCTGGCTGCCAGGGGGAACAAAATAGCAAGCCTTAAGGAAACAAAAATAAAATCGCAGAATGCTTATTTATGATCTGCTCTGCAGGAGCCCTGCCTGCTGTTAAAGTTGCCATAAAATACCCTGGGGAGGCTGTCTGAATGCACAGCCTCGGTATCCTCGTGACGGATTTACTCCCTGCTCTGTATTTACAGACCGCATGACGACTTTCCCTCGTGAGCGTGGATCCTTGGCTTTGAACACTAAAAATGGATCTGGTTAGCGGGATGCTCAACAGATTTCACCGGAGTATTGACTGTGGGGGTGTGGAAACTGTCTCGTGGCCAGGCCTGAGGGGAAGCAGCATTCAGCAGAACTGCCTGCAGCGTGCGGGGCAAAGAGCAGGAACTTCAGCAGCCGGGCAGGTGGAAGGAGCCGCCCGTGCTCCCTGCACTACTTTTGCTCTTTTGCTCTTTCTTTTTGCAAGAAGTGCGTTTGCAGCTCAGCCCCCGGCCCTGCTGGCTCCTGCAAACAGCACAACTGCAGGCACATGCTCAGGACCAGCGCAGGATGGGCCCCGTACCCACCAAGGGATGGAGATTCCGGGATGGTTCCAGCAGGACGGGCTGCCCTTGAGATGGGAAAACAAGGAACTGAAGGCCCCCCCGACTTACTGGGCAGCGGGGTGAACTCCACGGCCGACATGCTGGTGATCCTGCTGGTGTCCAGCTCCACGCGGTGGTACTCGTAGATGGTCCGGCGGCGGGACTCTGAAAGGCAGCGGCTGCGCGTGAGGCTGGGCACGGCCCCACGGCGCTGCCCCACGCAGGAATCCCGGCACTGGGGGCTCTGCCGGCTCCCAGCTGAAATCAAATGGGATGCAGGAGAGGACAGCGGTGGCTGCCAGGCTGCAGGGGCAGGAGGTGTTGGGGTTAGGGCACGGATCTCCTCTTCCCAAGGAGGAGCTCGGAGCTCTCGGCCCCCTCTCCCTGACCAGAAGATGCCGAGGTGGACGTGGTCCAGCCCTGCATCGCCCCGAACAAGCAGGGAGCTGCACAGCACATTGCTTGGCGGTGACTCACGGGCCCGCCAGCCTCCCCCGGAGCTCCTCGGTGCTCTGCAGCCTCCACTTTCCCCCTCTCCCTCACACCTCGCCCCCTTCCTTCTCTTTCCCTGCTCTCCTGGGAGCCAGAGGGGTCTCTCCTGGGCTCAGGGTTCCCCCACGCATCTGCTGCTAATGCCCGTTGTGACACCGCAATGGTGCCCTGGCTCCGTGCCGCAGGGGGGCTGAGCAGAGGCGCCCCTCCAGCACAGCCACGGCTCCTCGGCTCCGCTCCTGGGGACCAGCAGGCGAGCAGGACAAGGTGCTCTTCCCCCCATCCCATTGCCTTCAAGCCTCGTTTCTTCACCTCGCGAGGTTTTCTCATCCAGCCCCTGAATTTCCCTGCAGGCGGGAGGAGCGGGCAGGGGTCCGCGAGACCCCGGGCACAGGGAGCAGGAGCAGGGGGGGCAGCCTGGTGGGGAGGGGGCACCAACCCTCTGGGCTGAGGCTTTTTCACAAAGTAGCGAACGGGTAACAAACGAGGGCCAGATGGCAGGCACCATAAATAACAAGCAGAAGCAGCCGCACCGGTGCAGCTCGGGGAGGCAGGAGGAGCGTGGTCGGGAGCTGAGAGGCTGAAGCTGCCTTTGCATCCTGCTCACCCTGTGCCTGGAGCTCACGTCACGCATGGAACAAGCGTGTGGCCACACACGTGGTCCCCATGTCCTGCTGGTGGTGGTGCAGGTCCCAACCCCGCCTGCAGCACTGTGATCTGAGGCTGAGGACACCCCAGAGCCACAGCGGTGCGGCTCCTCCGATCCTGCCCCCAGTGGCTCCCCGCACCCCACCCCACTCATCCATCTCCATTCTCGTTTGCACCCGCTCTGCCCCTCATCAGCTGGAAACCGGGAAGCGATGCTCGGCTGCTGGCAGCGATTCTGAACGCTGCTCAAGAAGCCAGAAGCCCTTCTGCCTGCAGCACGTCCCTGGAGCGCGCAGGGTCTGTGGGCTGGGGCCATGAGCAGGGAAAGACCCCAGAGAGCTGCGCCCCATGGGAGACGCACAGGGGACGTGGACACGAGGGTCCCCAAGCAGCCCCACGCACCTCCTCACGTCCCCACCATGCCTGCGAGCACTGCTGCTTTCCTTGTCTGTGCAGGTCCCGGAGGATGAGGGTGTCCCCGCTCCCTGCATGCCTGTCCCCTCGCAGCCACGGTGTCGGGGACCCCCGGCACCCCGAGAGTGGCCCCAACAGCCGCCTGCCCCTGTCCCCCCCCCGCAGCGACTCACCGGGCACCTCGGGAGATGGGTTGAGGATCATGAAGGCGTCAGAGAGGCCGGCTTTCACGGGGTGCTGCGTGGCACTGATCTGCAGGACGGGCACCGGGATCTGCGGCCAGGGAGAGGGCGCGATGGAGCCTGGCCCTGCTCCGGGCTGGGGCTGCTCCGCAGAGCCCCCGGCACTTCGGTGGCTCTGGGAACGCCCAGGCTCGGTGCACCGATGGTTCCCAGACCCGCGGGATCCCCACGGGGCCCTGCAGCTCCCCCGCCCCGGCGCAGCCAGACCCCCGGGTCCCACCGTGCCCCGCCGTGCCCTCCCCGCCTCTCACCTCCTTGTACCCAAAGACGATCCTCCCGGTGCTGTGCAGGGCGGCCTGGAAGGTGAAGCTGCCCATGTCCTCCTTGCCCTGCAGGTACACCTTGTCCCACTGCACCACAAACACCGTCCCTGGGGGCAGACCAGAGCAGGTCACCCTCTTGCCTCTCCTCACCCCGTGTCCCTGCAGCCCCATTTACCATCATGTCCCTGCGAAGCTCCCCGACACCTCATCCCCATCCCCAGCACCTCGCCCTGAGCACAGCCCCTGCTGAACACCCCAGCCTCCCCTACCCAAACCCACCGGGCGTCCCCAGGTACCAAACAGCCCCCGCTGCTCCATCCCCCTTCCCCACCCAGCCCCAGCCCCGTTACTGGGGGCCGAGAGCTGAGTTTTGCCCAGTTTCACGAGGAGGCGGCGGGATCAGCGCTCACCGTTGTCCAGGTACTGGACGGTGGAGTTGCGGGAGTAGCTGGGGTTGAAGTTGGCCATGAGGGGCGCCACGTACTGCGTGGCCGTGAGCATGCGGTGGATGACGTCCCCCATGAAGATAAACCCTGAGCGAGCAGAAGAGGGTGAAGTGGGCCACGAGGTCGTAGCTCGAACCAGGGCCGTGTCCAGCCCCCGTCCCATGGGGACGCCGCGCCAGCCGCCCCCAACTCACCTCCCGTGGCGATCGTCACCTGCCGCAGGAAGTGGCCGTAGAAGGGGAAGTCAAAGGAGAGGACGATTCGCTGCGGAGGAAAAGGGGGGTGAGAACAGCAGTCAGGTGGTGGAAAATGCCTGCGCAGGGTGCGGGCACTGGGATGGGTCCGTGCCCATCGGCATCGGCTCTGCCCTGCCTTGGAGCAAGCTCCCGGGGCCAGTGCATGGAGGGATGGGAGTGAGATGGGAGCAGGTACCCAGCACCCACGGCTCGTCCCCTTCTGCCCCCCAGGGCTGGCTCTGGGGAAAACCAAACGCTTACCACGCCTTGGTCTCCACCAGGAGACGTGGAGGAGCTGCTGCCGTCCCCGGCGAGCTGCCCCCCCCAGGGAAATCCCTGCTGGGAGAAGGGACCCGGGGACAGCCCAGGCTGCGCCAGGTCCCGCGGGGCTCACCGAGGCCTGCCTGTGCGTGTTGGAGAGGATCCCGTGGATCTTCACGTGGCTCCTGTTGGCCGCTGCCATGTCCACCCACAGCCCCTGCAGGCGCGCATCCCCCGGGCCGTAGGTGCGGGACACGTAGTAGCTGTGGTTGTCCTCCTGCAGCGGGGGGGGGGGGGGGGGACAGGGGACGGCGTCAGCGCGGCTGCTCCCCGGGGACACAAAACCCACGGGCACAGCTCGGAGCCCTGAGCCCGGTGCAGCCCAGCGGTGACAGCAGCGCAGCGATTCCCCGCGGGAAGCCGGCCCGGGGTGCGGAGCGCCTGGGGAAGGAGCGGAGAGGAGCCACGAGCCCGGCTCATGGCAGAGAGCAGGGGCTGGCTGGCAGGAGAGGGGCCGTGGCTCACGGGAGCCTTCAGCAGAGCAGATGCGGCCGTCCCGAGAAGAAAATACCTGGCGGGAAGTTACAGCTGAAGCGACCACCGGGCGCAAAGCAGAGATGAAGACGTTAAGGCCTGGAGGAAACAATCGACCTCGGTGCACGCAGCTGAGGGACGGCGAGCACCTTCACCAAGCCCAGCCAGAGGGACCCTGGGCTCCTGCTGTCTGCCCCACAGCTCCGGGGGGCTGCAGCCCCCTGGGGACACAGCCGGGAGCCGCCACTTGTCAGGGTGGTGGGGTCGTGTCGGGGGGGGTGGGAAGCATCCTCATTTTCCTTGGGAAAACTTTGCTCCACGCCAGATGCTGGCACACCGCCGTGCTCGCCGCTCGTCCCCGCGTGCTGCCCTCATGCTGCTCAGCCCCTTCCGACCCCAGCCCTCGCCCCCAGCACCCCCCCAGCCCGCTCCCAGCTTCTCGGACACAAAGCCAGGCGCTGCAGGCAGGGAAGGAGACGTCAGCCCGGGAATTAATGGGTTGGAGGGGGAAAAAAAGAAGGAAAAGGCCCGGCCCTAAACAGCCTTGTTATTTCCTAGCGCACCGCCGCAGGGTCTCTGGGGGTTATAAGGAATAAAGTAGAAGTGCTATCAGAGAAGCCCCATAACGTGCAATTTCTCTGCTTCAGCAGAAGTCAGGGAGAGCTGCTGCCCTCCTCTCCCTCCCGTAGGTCCTGGTTCCAGGGGAAGCTTCCCCAGCTCGTCCCTTACAGCAGTCGGACATTTCAGACCCAGTTTCTCTCCCAGAGGGACGGACGCAGCTCGGGGAGCCCCTTTGGCACCGATGGGAAACTGAGGCACGGAGGAGCTGTGCCGGTACTGGCTCATCCCAGCACACGGCCCCGTGCAAAGACTCCGGCGGCCCCAGGACATGAGGACAGAGCGGTGCTGGGTGTCCAGCCCCAAAACCCCCGTGCCCCCGCACCGAGCCTCGCCGCCCGCAGCCCCCGTGCCTGCCCAATGTGTTCCCAATAAACCGGGGGGGAAGGAGCCAGGATGGGAGCGCGGAGGAGCTGGCTGCCGAGCTCCTGAGCTCATCGCTGACTCACTGGGATGTCCTAGCCTGTCACCTCGCTTTGCTTACAGGACTGGGAGAGGTTCGGACACACAAACAAGGGGCAGTGCAGCGCCGCGGGAGCACACGGCTCCTGCGCCCCAAACCCGAAGCATTCTGGGGGCGAGAGGCTCTCCGAAAGGGCTCCAGTAGCTGGGGCATGGAGAGAGGCAGGGACTGGCCGCGGAGCAGTGTCCCTGGCCTGGAACATGGCCCTGCTCTTGGGGTGGGTGTTGCTCGCCCCCCGACACCGCCAAGCCCTGGGAAATCGCTGCCTTCCCCTCACCGGGACCCACAAGCGCGGCCGCGCCCTCCCTGCGGCTTCCCGGCGCCCTTCGGTGCCGTGCTGTGGTTGGGCTGCTCAGGCTGGGATTTAAAAACACTTCCACATCGGGGATGTTCCTGGCTTCTGGCCCCTCTCCATCCCCAGCCCTGGTCAATGAGCGAGGCCAGGTGGGAGCTGGAGCGGAGCGGAGCCAGCCCAGGGCCCCCCAGCCCTGCAGCCGCGCTCCCTGCGCCCCCCTCGCCCTGTGCCCCCCTCTCCCATCGCTTCTCTCATCCTCGCAGCCCCTCAGAACAATTCCTCGCTCACCTTCCACCTCCTCCGCTGCTCTCCCTCTCTCCCCAGTCCCACTGGGGTTTGCAGGGCCCCCGCAGAGCTCCCCGGGGGTCCCTTTACCAGCAGCTCAGTTCTGTTTTACCACCGTTTCTCTCCTGCACCACCTCCTCCGTGAACTAATCCCACTGAATCCACAGTCGGCTGCCAGCAGAAACCCCAGAACAAGTCACAAGTCACCAGAGCAGGGTCCTCATCCCACGGAGAGCGTCCCGCTCCAAGCCCATCACAGCCTGGGGACCCCCGCATCCCCCCCACACAAACAGCGGGGAGCTGACTGCAGGGCACGAGTTAGGCACAGCCGAGGGGTGAGAGCTGGGTGCCACCCCCCCAGCGGTGACACTGCTGCCACATAATTCCACCAGCAGCCGTAAAAAAGTGCAAGAGCCCCCCCGGCCCTGCACAGCCCCTTGCCCCCAGCAGCATCCCCGCTGCAACGTGGCACCGCAGTGAGTGGAGCGTCCCCAAGCTGCCCAGCCCAGGGCTGTCCCTTGGGTGCCCCCGGGGACCTGGCAGGGCTCAGAGCAGCCCCCAGGCACGGCCGCCTCCCCAGCAGGCTGTAATTACCCCCCCGCCCCCATGCTGCCAGGATCCAGCCCCGCGCGTTAAATCAGGGCCAGCATCTCCGCCAGCTCCCTGCCCAGCCTGGAAATAGCTCGGGGCAGTGGCAGGGCCAGATCCTGCCTCCGGGGGTGCAGGGGGCAGTGTCAGGTCCCCGACTCACCACGATCCGCGTCTCGTTGGCCGGCAGCGTGTCGATGGCCAGGCTGCGCCCCACCAGGTCCTGGCTGATGTGGGTCCCCTCCGGCCCCGCCGAGGGCTCCCCAGCTCCGAGCCGCCCTTCGCCCGCCGCGGGGCTCCCGGGGGGGCGTCCTGGGAGAGGAGGGGGGCACAAGGAGGGGTCAGCGTGGGGTCAGGCTGGTGCCAGCCCTGTCCCCCAGCAGGGCAGCTTCTGCCTGGTGGCACGAGCCCAGTGGCCCCAGTGAGCAGCACGGTGATGGGGACGCAGGGAAGGGCGCCTCGGGTCAGGGGTGGCTACGGGGCACAGGGACAGGGGGCCACGGGCAGGGGAGGACAAGGACGGGGGGGGGCAAAAAGAGGCAAAACACCAACAGAGCTGCCCCCTGCCCGGCTCCCACCCTGCACACACCAGTGCTTGAGGAGGGGGCACCAAGCCTTGGGGACAGAGGGGCTGCAGGAATGGGGCTCCGGCACAGCCGCCTGCTTGTCGCACCAGGAGGGGCTGAGCCGGCGACGCCCCCGGCCACGGGTCCCCAGCTCCCCCCTGCCCTGGGGGCTCCAGGCACCCACCCCAGCAGCCCCTTCCCCAAGGCCCTGCCTGCTGCATCCCTGCCCCGGGGAGGCTGCCAAGGCCAGAACGCGGTAGGGGGGAGATGAGGAAGCTGCTTGGGACCAGCTCTGGAGGCTCACGAGGTTTCCTGGCAGCTCCGCACGGCGTGGGCAGCGCCGCCGGCACGCGCTCACCCACGGCGCGGGGACCCACGGCAGGGACAGAGCCGGGACGCGTGGGAGAGCAAAACCACCCGTGGGGGACCAAAACCTCCCGTGGGGCCAGGAGCTGCTGCCCTGAGGGGGGGCTCGGGGCTGCCGGGGGCTCACTGCTGCCTAAACGAGCTCTCGGTGCCCCCCTCCCCCGAGCCATCGCGCAGGGCCCGTCCCCAGCCCCTTCGGGAGGGGAAACTGAGGCAGGGGGGCGCGGGGCGGACCCGGCGGGGAGGGGGGCTCCGGGGGTCGGGGACGCGCTCGCCAGCCCCTTCCCCACGGGGGGGGGGGGGAGCCCCATGCCTCTGCCGTGCCGCCGGTGTGGGGGCATCACGGGCACGGGGCGGGGGGGGAGGACGACACGGACACGCGTGGACCCCCGCGGCAGGCAGGGGGCTGCGGCACCGGGACGCGGCGCCCCCCGCTGCCCACGGCCACGCGGGACCGCGGGCACGGAGCTCAGCCCCGCACCGCCTCCGGTCCCCCCCCCCCCCCCGGAGCTCGTCCTCCCCCCGGCCGGGCACGCTCCCGGCCCCTACCTGCGCCCCGCGGGCCCGGCAGCAAGCAGAGCAGGATGAGGCCCCCCCAGCGCATCGCGGCCCCGGCTGTGCTGGGGGCTCAGCGCCCCGCCATGGGCCGCCACCCCCCCGAGCCGCCGCCGCCGGAGCCGGAGCCGGGAACCGGAGCCCGGGCAGGGGCCGGGGGTGGAGCCGGGGGTGGGGCCGGGGGTGGGCAGGGGGCCGGAGGCAGCGCCCGGCCCCGGGGGATGGAGCCGGGGGTGCCCCGGGGCAGGGCCGGGGGTGCCGCGGGGGGCTCCGGAGCCTCTCCCCGGCCCGGGGCTCCCGCAGCCGTCGGGGGGTCGGGGGGAGCAGCGCGGGCAGGAGGGGAGAGGCGCTGCCCCCTCCCCCCCCCCCCAAACACACACGGGGCGCACAGAGCCTGCACCCCGAGCAAGCACCCCAAACTGTGTGTGCACCCCAAACCGCGCACACACCCCAAACCATGCGCGCACCCCAAAGCACGCACCCCAACCTGTGTGTACACCCCAAACTGTGCACCCCAAACCATGCGCGCACCCCAAACTGTGCACACACACACACACACACACACACAGGCGGGCACCTGCACCCACGCGTGCCCACGGGTGGGAGCGCTGCCTCCTGCACGCGCAGCACTTCGAGGCCCCTCGTGGCCTCCTCCAGCACCCGGCTTCCTCGTCCTCCCTGCACTCCGCGGCCCCGGTCCCGCAGCCCCACGACACCGGCTGCCCCCTAAGGACCATCCTGGGGTGGTCTCGGAGCAGAGACCCCCAGCCCCACCATCGTGGCAGAGACGGACGTGGGTGATGGATGGCACCGGGTACGGCCTCCCCCTGCCGCAATTAAATAATCAGCCAAGCAGGTGCCGCCCCTCCCATTGCCCGTGCTCGTCCCCAGGGCATTTCTCCGCAGGGAAACATTTCTCCAGGGCCTGGGGGGGGGGGACACCAGCCCTGCAGGGTGGCACGGGTGGCACCGAGCCCACGAGTGCCACCACCCCGTCCCCACTGCAGGCAGCCCAGGGGCAGTGGCCTGGTGCTGGGGTGCTGGGGCTGAGCCCCCCCCTTGCTCATCTTCTCGCCCCCTCCCCAGCCTCTCCCAGCCCCAGGGGGGTCCACAGCCCCCCAAAAGCAGCGCACGGGGCACGCACAGCCCGGCACGTGGCCAGCTGCCATCTAGTGACAAGCAGCAAGAGGACAACAAGCACAGCGATCGCAGCCACTGTTTTGGGGGGCCCAGGTTCCCCCCCACCCCCAGCCCTTGCCCCCTGCTCCCCCCCGGCTGGGACCTGACCCCGTTGGTCACGGTGCAAGGTACCAGGAGCACGCCCTCGGAGCGCCGGGCTGGGTTTGCTTCCCAAGCCCCCGTTTTCCCCCCTTTGCAGGAAAAATGATTCCTGGGGGAGTTGGGGGTTCCCCAGGAGGAACTGGGCTGGGGGAGCGGGGTCAGGGGTGTCACCGGCCCTGCGGACCCCGGAGCCACCCGAGGTGCTGGTCCTGTGCTCGGGATGTGGTGACTGCGCCGTGACTTGGGCAGCAGCTGGGGGCTCAGCGCTGGGTGCCCAGTGGTTGGCTCAGCCCCAGAAGAGGGGGGAAAGTGGGACAGGAGCACCCTGGGGTGCTGGGGCAGGTGCTGGGTGCTCTCCCTGTGCTGAGGGCCTTGGGGTGGCCCCGACCCCCAGCCCTGCGCCCGGCCCCGGGGACGCAGCGGAGCTGCGGGGTCCTGCGGCTGCTCGGCTGCCTGGAAGGGGAAGCGGGGGCGATGCCTGGCCCCAGGGGGGGACACACCCGGGCGCCCATGGGGTGGGGAAGGTGCTCAGCACCCAGAGGGCTGGATCCCTCCTTCAGCGAGAGAGAGAAGTGTCCCATAATGGGGACACGGCGCCGCAGAGGCAGCAGGAAGCGGGCGGCAACACCGCGCCACGTCCCCTCGCTGCTGCTGCTGCTGCTGCTGGGGAGCAAATAAAGGGGGTGCAAAAAGGGGGGATGCCCCCAAAACGAGGGGGCACCCGGATTTGAACCGGGGACCTCTTGATCTGCAGTCAAATGCTCTGCCACTGAGCTATACCCCCTCTGCTGGGAGGGAGCTGCAGAGCGGCTCTGGTGCCTGCAGCCTGCACCATGCAACCTCTGTGTAACTGCGCACGCTGCACACACTGCACACATTTACACACGTGCACACGCGTGTACACACCTGCACACGCACTGTCTCACCTGCACACACAAGCAGGACCCCCGCACAGGGGTGTGGGGGGGCGGGGTGGGGGGGTCCATGCCCCACTCTCACCTGGGGTCGCGGCTTTCGGGGCCACACAGAGCCAGCAGAGGCAGGAGTGGGAAGGAGCCAAACCCCCGAGTCGTGGCAAAGCCGAACTGTGCGAGCTGCTGGGGGCTGCTGGGGCTGGGGGAGCCCCGAGCCTCCCCTCTGCCCCCCCCCCCCCCCAAAGCCACCAGGGCTGGGGGCTGCCGAGCGGCCGCGCGGAGCCTTCGCGGTGCAGGGATTAAGCAGAGACGGCGCCGGGGCGAGCACCCAGCGGGAGGCGGATGGGGAAGCGGCCGGGATTGTCCCCGGGGAGGCCGGGTCAATATTTAATATTTGCTCCCTAAGCCGCTGCGCAAACGCGTGCGGGGGCGGCTGCGGGGGGGGGGGGTTCTGGCCCGCAGCACTGGCACAAGGCAAAGCGAGGTTTATGGGGTCGCCCCGGTGCCAGCAGCTGCTGTGGGTTTGCAGCCACTGCTCCGGGGGATCCTCTCCCAGAGCTGCCCCGCGTCGCTGCAGCACCCATCAGGGTCTCTTGTACAGGTGGGGAAACTGAGGCACAGGGGCAGGGGGAGTCACCTGGGGCAGCAGGAGCTTGGGGATGGAGGCCCCGAGGAGGAACCCGTAGGAGGGGAGGCCCCCGGTGCACCCCACTCCCCTCTGGCCCCCAGTGACAACCCCCCCCTGCTCCCAGTTGGGACAGCCACCAGGAACAAGCCCCGGGGGGCTCTCCCCACTGCGAAGTGTATTGGAGGGGTCTGGGGGGGGGGGGGGAGCACTGGGGGAGCCCCAGCTCAGACCCCCCCACGCCTGGGGACGCGGCGGTGGCACTGTCTGGGGACCCGCCGGGGAGGCCATTTGCGGGTTTGCTCAGCATGGTGGGGAGATAAGGGGCAGGCAGCAAACACCTCGTTTGCGGCGCCGTTAGGGAAGGTGCAAAGCTCGTCACCCCTGGGTGCTGAGTGCGTGGGGGGGCTCCAGGGCAGCGCAGCCCCCACGGGCCCAGAGCACGGGGCTGGAGCCGAGCAGGCGCCGGGGCCAGACTGCTCCGAGGGGGCCGTT